>NC_142936.1:72942583-73057583 GCF_046866305.1 Octopus bimaculoides | reverse complement strand
ATCACCTGTATGGGTACCGTCTTGGGAAGAGGGCGTCCAGAGGCAGGTAATATGTTGCTTAAACCGTAGTTTATGTATTTACTTGAAGAATGGACCAACAAATACAAGAAAAAGCATTTTCGTTGGACTAGATAGCCGTTGTTTTATTATGTGGAGCTTGTGAAATGAGTCGGTGTGGAGGTTTAGGTTATGAAATGAGTCATTTTGTATATTATGTCATAGTCACTTACGCACGTTTCGATCCAGCCAGTAGTTTGGCCGATCTCTTCAGAGTGTTAAAGGGTATATTCAAAGTTTGTGGTGTGCGAAATGTAGGAGAAGTAATTATTGGGTGTAATATATGTGGTGGTGTGATAGTGGTGATAGGTAAATAGAGCCTTACGTTTTAGTTGTTCCGTTGGTCTTCTTGTAAGGGGATATAGGGTGGGTGCTATTTAAGAACATTGTTCCAGTTTTAGTCAAGCACATCTCCACGTGATGTTTGTGATTGCCGGATGCGCTGTCACTCTGAAGAGATCGGCCAAACTACTGGCTGGATCGAAACGTGCGTAAGTGACTGACATAATATACAAAATGACTCATTACATACCCTAAACCTCCACACTGACTCATTTCACAAGCTCCACATAATAAAACAACGGCTATCTAGTCCAACGAAAATGCTTTTTCTTGTACTTGTTGCTCCATTCTCCAAGTAAATATATATATATATATATACACACATGCATACACATGCACTTATATATGTGAGTGTATGTACAGAGTATTCGGGTTAAATTTTACAGTTTGCATAAAAGGAAAAGAAAACATTATGCCATTCAAAACTAAAAGTCTTTTTTTTTTAATCCCAAAATATCAACTAGATTATGGTTGGGAGATAACAGTTTATTTAAAGTAGCCACCCTCAGCTTGCACCACAGTCTCAAGACAGCTCCAGAACCTGGCACCTGCATTTTCCACTATGTCCCAGGGAAAATCTTCGAACACCTTGATCTTGGCCACCAAGATCAATGTGTTCTCTGCAGGCAGCGTGGTTGGTGTCTTTCTCAACTGCACCCCACACATAGTAATCCATGGGATTACAATTGAGGGAATTGGGAGACCAGAAATTGGGGCTGGTGAAGTCATAGAAATTCTCTGATAACCTCTTCTGACTCTTTCTGGAGATATGGCAAGAAGCCGAATCCTGCTGCCACACATATAGCCTTCAAGCAGAAACCCTCCCCAGCCAGGGATGTGTTCACAGTTTCCAGCATCTTCACATAGCCATCTGAATGGCCTTGTTCAAGAATGTGAATTGTGTTAAATCACCCTCACTGGAGACACACCTAAAAACCATCACAGTTTAGGGAAGCTTGGCTTTCATGGGGACATCACATGGATTGTAGGCAAGCTACCTGTTGTTGTGGGTGTTGTGCAACTGGTCCTGGCAGAAATTCTTTTCATCTGAGAAGAACCAGATCATCTCTGGCTCAACAGGATGCCTCAGCTTGTTCAAGAGCTCCTTTGTCTTCATCAAGCAGTTCTCCTTGACTTTGTCAGAATTTGTCCCTTGCACCTCTTATATGATTTGTAGCAAAGTTCTTCATTCAGGACCAGTTTCATGATACCGACTCCAACACTCTCTTGCCAAAGCCTAGATTCCTTTCCGTGGATCTTTCGTCATCTCGTCTTGCAGTTGTTGGAGGAATTCTTGCATGTGGACACAGACAGAATGCTTGCTGTGTCCCTTCCTGCTGGCCGTGGCTTCATAGTCTCTATGTATATATATATGTTTCCATTTCTGGCACTCTGTCAGTTATGACGAGGGTTTCAGTTGATTCAATCAACGGGACATCCTGCTCATAGAATTAACATGATAGTGGCTGAGCATTCCACAGATACATGTACTCTTAACTTAGTCTTTGAGGAGATTCAATGTGACACAGAATGTGACAACGCTGGCCCTTTGATATACAGGTATTATTCATTTTTGCCAGCTGAGTGAACTGGAGCAATGTGAAATAAAGTGTCTTGCTTAAGAACACAATACACTACTGTCCTTCCTATACCTTAAATCTCTGAACTGGTACAAAGCCACACCCCATCAATACTACTCCCCCAGTACCTATTGAGGCTTTTTTTTTTTTGCAAGATACTTGTTGACCCTATCAGTGCTGGTGCCACATAAAAAGTACCTGGTACACTTAGTAAAGTGGTTGGTGTTAGGAGAGCATCTGGCTCTAGAAACCATGCTAAAATAGTCAATGGAACTTCATTTGGCTCCTGGATTTACTAGCACCTGTCAAATCATTCAGCACATGACAGCATGGAAAACACACATTAAAGCATTAATTGATGACATTGATGGTAATGAGTCAGGTGATACATAAAATTATAAAAGATGGATATATATATATATATATATATATATATATATATATATATATATATATATATGTATGGTGGTTGTCTACTTCTCATGCAAAGTTTGACTACCTCTTGTACTTAGACCTTAGATCTATCATGACATCTGTTGTGGCTTTTTAAACCAGACAAATTTTTTGAAAAGAACCTACATAAATTGTATACCTGTTTTGGACCACCACACACACATTATATATATATATATATATATATATATATATATATATATATATATATATATATATATAATCATAAATATATATATAATCATAAATATACAGGGATTAGCATTGAGTTGCTTCTCCAACATACTGAAAATTTAGAAATAGCAGTCAAAGAACTACTGATTCTAAACTAAAAATTTGTAGTTTAGAATCAGTAGTTCTTTGACTGCTATTTCTAAATTTTCAGTATGTTGGAGAAGCAACTTAATGCTAATCCCTGTATATTTATGATGATAAATGGTTTTACCGATAAAGGTTTTTTCATACTGAACTACTTGGCAAAATTGTTAATTATTAATTCTATTATTAATTGACGATTCCCTGCCCTTATTCTTGTATATTTTATATATATATATAGGTATAAGTAAATGTAGGATGTATATAATGCGCTTTCACTTACTAGTGGACCATTTTATGTACTTAAATCAAAATTTTATTCACTTCATTCCGTATCAGGACAATTACCCCCCAATGACAATTCGCCCCAATGATTCCCCCAGGACAATCACCCCCTTGCTTAATTACCCCCTCTCCAATACATTAAGAAGTTTTAAATCATTGTCCAAAAGTGCAAATTATATGCGATTCCTCACAAATATTGTATCCCATTTATGTTTCCATAATTGCTAATTATGGCATTAATACAGGCTGAAACATCTAAATATTTCTTTCTAGAAATAATCAACAACAAACACATTTCGTCAATACTAAAGTCTTTATTAGATTAAAAGTAACATTATCAAAACATGAAGGTAAAACAAAACAAATATGCTTTCTTTACGTCCAGGCACCAATGTCCTCTAGCAATAGTCTTTCACGTTATTCACCGACTGACCTTTCCTCTGAAAAAAAATCAGTAGAATCATTTGATCTCCATACACAAATTATTTTCCTCCTGAAACTTATAAAAAAGCTGCACACTAAATTTCCCTGGTGAAAAATAGCGGCTTGTACACTGGAAAATACGGTTCACATCAGGGGTTAACTGCCTAGGGAGTTGTTGTCCTCAGGGGTAATTGTCCATGGGGATAAATGTCCTAGACTCCTTCACTCACACGCATTATTTTAAACTGTCTTCTCAAATAGCTTATCTGAGGTTCACATTGCATTTAATCACCTGATAGTTGGATATTTTGTTAATGACTGTTTACTGGCATTGGTACCATATAGTTGTCCCAAAAAGAAATCTTTATTTACATCTAGTTAGCTTATCTGCAAGAACAATCACATGATGAGTTGAAGAAACATTAGTTGATATTAATACATTTGTTCCAGGGATACTAAATTGCAATTTTTGTTTGATGAGAACATGCAGTCTTTAGAGACACTGTTCAACCAGTTGTGTTCATGTGTGTAGTAAACCTTAATTGTCTGAATTTTTGAAGAGTTTATTCAAGTAATTCCTATGAAAGATTTGGTTATCTGAGTAGACATATATATATTTAGTACTTAATTGGTGCCTGCTATCTGCTGTTTTCAATTGGAGCTGATTTCTCTGCCTTCATGTGTGAGATTGTTGTGTTTAATAAATCTTAGTTTCTATAGCTGTTAGTATATTAAAAAGTTTTCCTCCTTTCTACCCTTCATGATTGACAACCATAGAACACACCCACTTTGAACTTTTTGAATATTGGTATTCTGATATGAAGTTTCACTTGTTGATAACTCAGTGGCTTATTCAGCAAGTCATTGTTCAATTGTTTTACGTTGTTGCCTGATGAAATTGGAAGTTACATAATGTATTGCATAATCTAAATAATTGTATTTATGCTTATGTCAAAAACTCTTAATGAAACAATTGTAGCTACACTGAAAATCCATTCATCTGTTATCATTATTTCATATATATATATTTATATATTGCGATTCACTTTTAAGAAGGCAGTAAGTAACCAACAATAAAATGGACATTAAGCAACTACTTTTCTGGGACTTACAAAAGAGAAACAATAAGTGAGGGCAGAGGATAAGATCTAGTGAGACTATATTAAAATCATAAATGGTTAACACAAGATTTAACAGAATTAACATTGCATTCATCATAGATTATATCTATAAAGGAATTAAGATTATATCTATCATATTATATTTTATAAGTGTATAAAGATTGTGTCTATTTGGGAAACAAGGGGAAGGAACAGATCTCCATGTAACAGATGTTTGAGGAAAGAAACTAAAAGGATTGGAACTCTTTTTAATCCTTTAGCCTTTAAATTGGCCACATCCGACCCAAATGTTCCAGAATCTCACAACCATCCTAAAATGTCATTCTAAAAATAAACAATCACATGATCGGAATATTGTAGCAATGAGATAATGTATGATTAATTCAAAACAATACAAATAAATAAACCTTATATTTGACAGAGTAATCTGAATGCTAAAGGATTAAAAGAATGGACAACAATAGTGAAAGGATGAGAAGGCATAGACATGGCTGCAGTTGTGTGGTTAAGAATTTTGCTCCCCAACCTTGTGGTTTTAGGTTCAGTCTTGCTGCGCGGCACCTTGGGAGAGTGTCTTCTACTACAGACTCAAGCTGCTCACAGCCTTGTCAATGAATTTGGTAGACAGAAACTGAAACAAACTCATCATATACATATATGGATGTGTGTGTGTGTGTACTGGTGCCATGTAAAAAACACCCAGTATACGCTGTAAATTGGTTGATATTAGGAAGGGCATCTAGCTATAGAATCCAAGCCAAAAGAGACTATGGAAATCAAGGTGGTTCCTGGCCTTGCCAGCTCCTGTCAAACCATCCAACTCATACCAGCATGGAAAACAGACATTAGGTGATGACGATGATGTGTATGCTTGTGTGTATGAGTGACTTCATGTTTCCTTCTCATAAACACATGTATTTCACTTGTTAGTTGTAAGCAATGTCTTTGTTAATGGTGTTATTTGGTTGCAATCCACTACAAAAGCACGTCTGGGGCTTCATCATATGTCATGACATGTTGTGTGGTCTTTGTAAACAAATGGCTCATTTCAGTGTTGTTGGTTTCCAGTTCTCTATGTATGTGTGTATATCTGGGCTGTTCACTAGACTGAAAGATTATTACTTTATTTGGAAACAAGAGGGAATTTGTGACAGGAAGGGCATCTGACTGTAGAAAACTCTATGCCAACATATTGTAGTCTGACCCATGCAAGCATGTAAAAGAAGACATTGCCATAACACAAGATCTTCTGGCCATAAATACAAGTGTTACAGCCTGTATGGTAATTCTCCTAACCAAAATATATGCAATTATACATTTGATCTGAAAGAAGATAAAATTGAAATACAATACACAAATAACAGTTTATTTATAATAAATTTATGATTTCATACTTTATTCCAGTATATTAAGATAACATAATAATACCATTAATAGGAGAGATTAGGAAGATGAAATAAAATAAAATATAACCAGATAGAATATAATAATGAGTAGAGTACCAGAAGGTATGAGGGGGTTTAATTTTCTGTAATAGTTTTATGGATATAAAAGTTTTAAAAATTCATGGATGTAAATGATTAAAGATATATAAAAGGTATAGAAATAGATATAAAAATAGATTGGTAGATAAATAGACAGACGGATAAGCAGATCAATAGATAGATAGTTGGATAGAATGATAGATATTTCTTTTCTTTTTTTTTTTTTTTTTGCTGCTGCTTTCACAGATTCCCATGGCTCTGTTGCTATCTATTATCATGAATTTGAATTGAGAGCTTGCATCATAATGAACCTTTCATTAGCTGATTACGCAACCATGTGTGCCACTCCTATGGATTTATTGCAGTTTACTCTCTTGATTGAGGTTGGTGACCCTGGCCATGGATCTTCTAGGATTACTCTGCTCAGCATCAATGCAAGAAGCACCATTGGCTCAGTTGAGCTCTTCCACTACCTCTCCACAATCTGCCATGCTGCAGTTCCATGCTCCAGTCCACTCAGCTGACAAAAATGAGTTGTTGTACCTATATTTCAAAGGGCCAGCCTCATCATATTCTGTGTCTCACTCACTCTTCCTAAGGACTATGTTAAGGGTATGCATGTCTGTGGAGTGCTCAGCCACTTGCATGTTAATTTCATAAGCAGGTTGTTCCATTAATCAGATCAATTAGAACCCTCATCATTGTAACCAATGTTAGTTTCAACAAGTGATTTTTTTTTTTAACAATGAATTCTGAATTAGAAATGGTTTCTATTTTATTAAATTTGAGAATTCAATGAAATAATTGCAAATATGGTTGTTGGTGCTGTTGTTACAATTGTTCAACTTTTAGTCAACCCTTATCAAGCAAATTTATGCTTAACTCCTCTAGCATTTAAATTGGCCATATCTAACCCTGTTTTATGTTTAAACTAATCAGATCCAGCCTATCACACTTTCCCTACGTCATTCTAAAACTAAACATCAATATCTGAAAACTATGAGACAAAGCATGATCAATTGAAACCGATGTGAATAAATAAGCATTACATTAGATAGAATAATCTGAATGCTAAAGCGTTAAAGGTATTCATGATTTGAGGAGGATTTGGCTGCTATTTCTAACAAGTTGAGTGACCATATACAAAGTCTCTTCCTGGCTTGTTTCAACAGCTGTTCTTCTGGGAATATCCTAATACTGGAATAATAATAATAATAATGATGATAATAGTAGCAATCCACCACAAAATCTACCTGTCTATTTGTGTGCAAATCCATTTCCACAGGTGTTACACTGTTCTTGAGAATAACATACTAAATTCTATTTTTCTTGTTGATAATAGCTGGAAATTAAGTACTTGATTAACTTATAAATAGCAGGTGTTTTTTTGTGTTTCTTTTTTTCTAAAGACTTTCAACTTGCCCTTGCTGGAGATAAAAGCTAGGATTCTTGATTTTTATCATTGATATTTCTTTGCTTGCAATAATTCCTCAAAGCTTCAATTAAAAATTTTCTTTCCTTCAGTAAGACAGAATGGTAGTTGACAACTTTGCAGAACTGTTATTTATTTATTTTTTTTATTTGCACAGAAAGACAGTTTGTTAATGCAACCTAACTGAAATAAGGAAATTATATTTTTAGCCAGTAGGTAACAAAAAAAAAAAAATCAAAGCAAAACAGAAAATTTTAACTTGATGGCAGATGTTTTTATAAAAAGAAATGAAAAAAAAAAAAACGCATTTGAGATAAAAAGTTCATTTGAATTTTCTATACCTTTTCCATCACCAGCCCTCATCTGTTTCCATGTAACTTATTATTTTATCATGTCCAGACATGTTTTCATGGAAGATTGGAAATGAGAGACACAGCTTTATGATGATGGTATTGTATTTGTTTACAATTATTACATGTATGTATATTCCTGGAGTGACAAGTTCAAAGAAGTTATGTCAGGTCACTTAGAATAAAGAACTCAAAGATAAAATCTGTGAGTGAATACATATTTAATCCATAATCATTAATCCAATGAAATATATTTTAAAAACTCTATCAATACAACGTACTTGATGTCTATATGTAGTTGAAATGCTAGAAGCTGTGGTTTTCATCTTGGAAAAATCCCATTATAGATGTATTGTGTTGAAGAACATAATATACCTCAGAGCTAGGTGAAAGAAAATCGACCCAGAAGTGACCATGAGAACAACAGATACATACTTCACTGTTGTTACAACTTATCAATGTCACATATCAAAGTCAAATCAGTTAAAAGTTTTACTATAGAATTATTACTACTGTGTACCTTCGTTTTCCTTGTGACTCTTCAGGAGAGTGCAAGCTATCTAATTGCCCCATCAACAACTACAAAATTATGCTTAAGGGCCTATGCAGTATACAAGATAGTCTGCAGTAAATAGGGGGCATCATACATTGGGAGGACCACCAGAAAACTGCACATTTGCACCAAGGGACACATATGTACTGATAATTCAATCAAAAGACACCTACAGAAGTACTTGACCCAGGATTTTACAATATCCATCAGGGCCACTCAATGCATTAGAGGCAATCTCAGAATCATGAAGGTCCTCCTTATTAAGAGACTGGGACAAGTTATAAATAACAGAAAAGACTGGTTATTATAGCTGCACTGGTCTGCACATGTCACTGTCTTCCCTCTCCTCTGAGTAATGACCTTTTTTTCTATCCCTCACTTGGCCACATGTCCTGAAGAAGGGATCATAACCCTGAAATATAGAAATATAAGGTAAAACTCCAGCTTCGTTCTGTTTTCCTTTTGTAGTTCATAGTTCCCTTTATCTCATCTTGCATTGTTCTGCCCTTACCCAAGAAGCTTCATATATATATATTGAAAAAAAAAGTCGTCAGAATTTTGGAATAACTTCTTTCATTTATTTTATACATATATTAGCGTTTTCGTTTGTCTTTCGAACTTGTCAAATATAATTCTGTGAAAATACAGAGATCTTGCTAATTTGTATAAAACAGGTGTTTTTTGGGGTTTTGTTTATAACAGAACATTGTTTTGTTTTTTTGTTTTTTGGGGGTGAGGCTTTGGAGACAATGGGAGATGTATAAGCAGATAGATAGATAGACAGGCAGATACAGAGATAGATAGATAGACTGATAGTCAGACAGATAGAGAGATGTGGTAAAAGAGAGAGAGAAGAGCCATTGTATTGAAATGGTCTTTTTAAGGAGTGTCAAAATATATATATATGTAGTTCACTTGAAGCATTGTAATATTGAAGAAGGGAAAATAGGAAAGCTTCTAACAATGCAAACTTTCTGCATTGTCTGAAGCTTTCTTATTTTCCCTTTTCTCCCTTCACACACACATACACACATGATACCCAGTTGGTAACAAACAACCTTTTAAACTTGATAGCAGTTTTTTCTTCTTTTGAAGAACCTCAAATTAATTTTCTCGAGTGTTTAACATTGTTAAAACAAAGTAGTTTATTTAGATAAGCTAATTTAGTTTCCAAGTAAATATTGGTTTAGACAGTTATGTGCAGTATGACATTGCATGAATGGAGTTTTCATTGAGACAGTCTATAAATAGTAAAATACTATGAAACAGGACTAATACTATTTTTCAGTGTGTGTATATGTGTGTGTAATTTCTTTATATATTACATATTTGGTCATCATGTACAGGTATCAAACATTGGGTGGAAAATCTTCCTTAGCTATGTGAGGTTCCTGCCATGAAGTTTCCATTGAGTTTGATCAATGGTTTATGTCTTCATATATCAAGCAGCAGCTTCTCTAATGTCATCATCGTCATCATCATCATCCTTATTTTAATAATAAAAATTAGTTGTCATCCATCCTATAAATTATTTTCCTCTATAATTAACACTACTCCATATCCATATATAAAAACACATGCATACAAGAGGTTTCAACATAGTTTCTATCTACCACATTCACTTTACAATGCACAGGTCACTCTGAGCCCATAGTAGAAGACACTTGCTCAAGGTGTCATGTGGTGGCATTGAACCCAATACCCTGTGAATGCAAAGTGAGTTTCTTAACCACATAGCCATGCCTGCATCAAGAAACAGAGTATGTGTGTACTTTCATGTGTATCTGGCCCCCTAGTGCTAGGGTACTGGACATGTTTAAAAATGCTGTCTGGCACACTTTCATCGCATGGAACTGATAGTGGCACATGAAAGCATATATTGTGTTTATTAAATAACATATATATGTATATGCATGTGTGTGTGTGTGTGTGTGTATAAATATATGTATTTGTGTATATGTGAAAATACTTATGTATATATGTGTGTGTGTGCATAGATGTATATATTGATGTATGGAAAATAGACTGACCTGTACTTCACAGGGAACATCTTCATTCATTTTAATAAAGCATTTTGTTTAATGACAGTGGTCTATAACTAATTAAAAATAAATTTGAGCCATGATAAAAATCGCTGCAACAGGAATAAAATATACTAATACAAAGATGTGTGGATGTGTGTGTGTATATATATATATATATATATATATATATATATATATATATATACACACACACACATACATACATACATATATAAATAATTGCAGCATGGAAGGTGTTTATAAGTCATTTAAAAACACACAAAAAGCCATTAGATACACTTCAACATTTAAATTTAATTTGCCCAAATATTTTCGTTGCTTTGAGACTGACCTGTTCACTGACAAAATTCCATGTTGCATATATATATATATGTATGTATGTATGTATGTATGTACAGTAATCCCTCGACTATCATGGGTGTTATGTTTCAAAACCCCGCCGTGATAGGTGAAGATCTTCGAAGTAGAAACAGTACTGTATTTTTTTTTTATTATTTTTATCATTTGTATATATTTATTTTATTATAAATGCAAAACAACACCACAGAAGAATTGACGTAAGCTTAACTAATAAGCCACGATAGGTGAACTGCGATATGGCAAGGGATTACTGTATATGTATACATATATATATAAATGTATATTCATCATCATCGTCGTTTAACATCTGTTTTCCATGCTAGCGTGGGTTGGACGGTTTGACTGAGGTCTGGAGAGCTAGCGGCTGCACCAGGGTCCATTCTAATCTGGCAATGTTTTTACAGCTGGATGCCCTTCCTAATGCCAACCACTCCAAGAGTGTAGTGGGTATGTTTTATGTGCTACCAGCACAGGAGCTTGTCAGGCGGCCTGGCATCGATCACATTCAGATAGTGCTTTTTACGTGCCAGTGGTACAGGGGACGGTCAGGAGGTACTGGCATTGGCCATGTTCAGATGGTGGTTTTTATGTTCCACTGGCACAAGAGCCAGTCAGGGGGTACTTATATTCAATAAGACATATTTCATATATTCAATAAGACATTCAATACTTCATTTCATTGTACCATCCATTTTTATATTATATATTATATATTCCATATTCTATATCCCACATTAATTTTACAAGAATATGAATAAAACGTAAAAAACAGACAGAGTTGGAACTCTTTTAAATAAAATAATATATATATATATATATATATATATATATATATATATATTGTTAACTTTTACAAGGAGATGGTTAAAAGTGACTTTGCAGTTTCAGTTTGCTTGTCATCATCGGTCTGATTATGGCAAGCAGGCAACAATTTTGAAGTCTCTATTAACCTTTACTTTGTAAAAATTAATAACTCCGTACTATGCAAAAAAAAAAGTATTGAGTAATTCTTCAGTCTAATGTTAAACTGTTTTGGTATTATGATGAGAATATAGAGAGGGAGAGTGGAAGAGGAAGAGAGAGAGAGAGAGAAAAGACTGATAGACAGATAGACTGAGTATTAAGTAAATGTGAAATGAAGTTTGTTAGGTTTAATTTTTACAGATTAACTCTTCAGGGATTGAAAGAATTATAGCATGATGCAATTGAAACAGTTTCCTCCCATCCCTTGTAAAATACAAAAAAAAACATAAAATAAAAAACATAGCTTTTTCACACTCAGAGACAGTTACCCTATATTTTACAAGAATTCAGTGAAGTTGTCCTTGACAATTAAATTGATACTAGTTGTTATGTTGATGTTGGTTTTAAAGAGAATGGTAGTGGCGGTGGTGGTGTTGATGATGGTGATGATGATGATGATGATAGTGATAGTGGTGATGTAATTTATTTTCTTTCCTTCTTGTCCTGTATTCTTAAAGCTGACAGCTTACATTACTGCACCATAATGATGCAAATACTTTCGTTTCTGAAATTTCATACCAATTATAACCCGGTTGTTAAGTTCCTCACATCTGTGTGTGTGTGTTAATGGGAGGCATAACTAACTATCCAGAACCTGTCCTTCCTATAGAATTGCAGCCACTGCTTTTTCCTTTCTCCCTTTCTCTGTGACAAACGCTTGTCAACTAAGTTAAATTAGTTGCCAATGGACCTGTTAGACATGTAACAATGCTTTATAAACTGTGAAGTTTTTAGTGTAGACAATGACAGTTTGTCAGTTGACAAGAACCATTTTAATGATAGCTAACTGAAAGAGAAAAAATGGCGGAGAGATTCCTGTTTGTGATTTAGATCTGTGACAAATTTTTTGAAACAATTATTTCCAAATATCTCCAGGTACAGGCTTCCCAGCCACATGGTTCTTGGTTCAGTCCCACTGTGTGGCACATTACCAAGTGTCTTCTAACATAGCCTCAGGTTGACCAAAGCCTTGCGAGTGGATTTGGTAGATGGAAAACTGTCCAACCCATGCCAGCATGGAAAACGGATGTTAAGTGATGATGATGAGATGATGAGTATGGGCATCCACATAGTTTTTGCCTACAAAATTCAAGAGATGGGGAGGAAGACATACAGAGAGAGAGAGGGGGGGTGACATGCAGAAAGAGAGACAGAGAGGGAGAGGGACTTACACAGGGAGAGAGGGACATACATAGAGAGAGACAGTGAGAGGGGACATACAGAATGGGAGAGAGAGAGAAACTAGATTAAAAGCAATTTTTTTTTGTTTCTCAGATGGAGTTCATTAGCCAGAATTTCTTATCTGAGAGAAAAATGTCTTTGTGGTTTGTTTGTTTCTAATTATGTTACATAATTATCAAAGAAATGTGATACCATGACTGTCAATTCCTTTCAATATCATCTAGGTGACCTCATGTTGTCTTTCAGTTGGTTCCCGACAAAATGAAGTGTGTCATTCGTAAGCCTAAGTTAGAGGTACAGATTGTCAGAAATGGAATGAACTGTTTTTAAAACACCTTAGTGTATTTAGATATGTTCTTTTGACAAGTCTGTGTTTCTAGGGGCCAGAAAATAAATATTTCAGCTCTCGACAGTTGCTAACACTCTATCAAGATCAAGTAAGACCCCACGGTGAAGGACTGTCCCATACATTTGGACAGTATTGCTGCTACACATATTTTCACTTTGTGTAGCAAGGTGAATGACTGGGTATAATTGACAAGTCTATATTTTTATTCTTTTATTACTTTGTTATTTTACTTGTTTCAGGCATTAGACTGTGGTCATGTTGGGGCACTGCCTTGAAGAATTTTAGTCAAATGAATCAACTTCAGTACTTTTTCTGTTGGTCTCTTTTGCTGAACCACTAAGTTATGAGGATGTAAACACACCAACACCAGTTGTCAAGCAATGGTGGGGGACAAACAACATACACACAAGTGTATACAATGGGCTTCTTTCAGTTTCAGTCTTCAAAATCCTATCACAAGGCTTTGGTCTGCCTAAGGTTTCACACAGTGGGACTGAACCCAGAACCATGTTGTTGGGAAGCAAACTTCTTACCACACAGCCATGCCTGCACCTATTTCCAGATATTCTATACGTCCACCTTTTGGAGAACCATCACCTGTACATTTTATAAGACATCCCCCACCACACAAAAAACTACCTGACTAGTTGGCAGGGCATGGAGCTGCTTACTAACACACTTCAACCTCTTCAATTATGCATTTTATGTCACTACTACCAGTGGCCTCTGTCCCTTGGAGGTGGTTGGTCTCATGTTACCTCTACTCAGGTCCATCCAAGTAATTTTCTTAACTCTCCTCCTCTCCATCATCAATATTGTGACCACTGTCCTCCTCTTACTATTGTGGCAACTATCACAACCTGAACTAGCCACCAAGCCCAATATTTCTCCTAAGGAGAATTACAGCCATCTGTAATTTATACCTTACCCTTGTATTTTTCTTGCGGTTGGTGATTTGTAGGTAGTCAAGAAAGTCAAATGCCACTTTCTCAGAGGGTCTGTAAAAGTTGTGGCCATACAGATCTTCTCGCCAAAACAAACTGTTAACAAAAAGAATGAAAAAGTGACATCTTTCCAAAATCTACTAGGGTCAATAGACTTGATCCATTATTCTGTTTAACACAATCACCACTACCATGACCACCTCCACTGTCACCACTGCCATTGCCACCACTATCACCATCTGATCCTTTGGCACTTTTGTAGCTAGCATTTAGACCAGGTCTTTCAGTAAGAGGACAACCTCTTCCTCTTTTTCTTCTATGATTCTTGGAGGTCTTTAAAAAATGGTCATAGATGTTTCCCCACTTCTTCTGATTAAGTCTTAAAAACAAAAGAAAAAGCAGTGCCTTCATAGAAATTCCCTTTCTGGTGGGAACTCTGTCTCTTCAAGAAAAAGCTATTACTGTTGTTGTTTAACCCCTGGTTACCCCCCAATTGATCAAACATGATCAATCAGGTGTTCCAACCATAGCTACCACATCCATTTTTTCCCCTTCAGCCATAATATGTCTAGGACCACACAACACAATCCAATGTATCCTTTCTTGTACTAGCAGGTTGTGATTTGAGTAGATTTGGTTGCTGTTTTTAGCAGACTAAGCAATCACAGAGAAACCATGATCTTGCAATTGTGAGTACAACACCCTAACAGAGAAGCTATTTCATTGGTTCATCATGAAAATGAGTTGCATCTGCAGCAGAGTGCTGCCTCACACTCAATGACTCCAAATGCCATAGCTATGCAGGGGAAAACCATCACACTGTCTAAATTTTGGTCTTTCATTATTCCTGGATTAGCTTTTGTTAGGATCACTCTTTACACCTTATCAGTTTCCAAGCAAATTTAAAGGGGGCCGTTGCCAGTACCGCCTGACTGGCCTTCGTGCCAGTGGCACGTAAAAGCACCCACTACAATCTCGGAGTGGTTGGCGTTAGGAAGGGCATCCAGCTGTAGAAACTCTGCCAAATCAGATTGGAGCCTGGTGTAGCCACCTGATCCACCAGTTCTCAGTCAAATCGTCCAACCCATGCTAGCATGGAAAGCGGACGTTAAATGATGATGATGATGATGATAATGATTTTCATATCTAAATAGAGCAAAGTCCAGAATCTAATGAAATTTGTAAGGTTGTTAACCGTCTTGAGACTCCCAGGCCGATTGAGTGGCCCAAGTGATACAAACCAAAAGGACTTTGAGGCCGATCCATTGGCCCAATGAAACAAACGTTTTGAAGTATAATAGCCAATCAGGGATCATCTTTCAGTTGATATAATATAAAATTATATAATATATATAGTTTTACATATTAATAAATTGGTTTTAGGCACTTTGTCCTTTGTTTTCTACGGGCTTCTTTCAGTTTCTGTCTACCAAATCCACTCACAAGGCTTTGGTCGGCCTGAGGCTATAGTAGAAGGCACTTGCCCAAGGTGCCATGCAGTGGGAATGAACCCGAAACCATGTGGTTGGTAAGCAAGCTACTTACCACACAGCCACTCCTGCGCCTATATGTATAGTTTTACATATTAATAAATTAGTTTTAGGCACTTTGTCCTTTGTTTTCAACATGCACCCAGAATTTTCAATTTCAACAGGAAAAACATGGCTACACATGTGTCTCGAAAGAGTTAATGGTCAACTGTTAAACCAAAAAGAATTTATAGAATATCAATAAGTATGATTACTGTAAAATTTGTTAGGTTTTTGTTTTTCAATAGAAATTAGAGAAAAACGAAGGTGTTGTTGATCTGGTTTTTGGCAATGAAATTCATTTGTTTGTTTTTATACGGTGGTGATTTAATTTGTGTTCTCCATGTTTGTGGTTTACAAAAACAAATAAATCGATAAATAAAATGAAATGTGTGTTACTAGTTAGAAATAATCTTATAATTTGGATAGAGTGTAACAGACCTGGAGCATTGTAGCTATGTTATTGATGAGGTCATGAATGGCAATTAGTCAAGCAATCAATTAGCTAATTGGTAAATTAGTTAACGAATTGACTAGTACTCTTTACTCTCTTTTACTTGTTTCAGTCATTTGACTGTGGCCATGCTGGAGCACCGCCTTTAGTCGAGCAAATCGACCCCAGGACTTATTCTTTGGATGCCTAGTACTTATTCTATTGGTCTCTTTTGCCGAACCGCTAAGTTACGGGGACGTAAACATACCAGCATCGGTTGTCAAGCTATGTTGTGGGGGGACAAACACATACATATATATATATATACATATATACGACGGGCTTCTTTCAGTTTCCGTCTACCAAATCCACTCACAAGGCTTTGGTCGGCCAGAGGCTATAGTAGAAGACACTTGCCCAAGGTGCCACGCAGTGGGAATGAATCTGGAACCATGTGGTTGGTAAGCAAGCTACTTACCACACAACCACTCCTGCGCAATGAATTAAAACTGACTCTCCTAAAGCACAACATCTGTTTCAGCACGTGATTTCACCTCAAGAATCTTAGAAAGCAAGCACTAAAAATAAATCCTACTTGTCCTTATATATTACAAACAGCAGCTTGACTCCATCTGTGGCAGAACTATAAGACTTGTATTAAAATCCTGATTGCCTTAGCTGGAGTTTATTGACAAGTTCTTTTTTTTTTTTTTTTTTTTTTTTTTTTTACTTCAACCAAATCAGAAACTCTGATACAGCTGTGTTCTGACTGCCATCTGCTTAGACATTAAAGTCAACTTTATAAGTCTAAGTGAACCCATTTCTATTTAATTATTCTTTCAACATTGCATGTAATTTTTGATCTTCACTTTGAAATTTTATCCTTATCTAGAAATACATAATTCTTTTGACAAAGCTCTCAAGGTAATTATATTAATTGTAGCTATTTATCTTCAGAAGTGGAGGCGCAATGGCCCAGTAGTTAGGGCAGCGGACTCGCGGTCATAGGATCGCGGTTTCAATTCCCAGACCGGGCACTGTGAGTGTTTATTGAGCAAAAACACCTAAAGCTCCACGAGGCTCCGGCAGGGGATGGTGGCGAACCCTGCTGTACTCTTTCACCACAACTTTCTCTCACTCTTACTTCCTGTTTCTGTTGTGCCTGTAATTCAAAGGGTCAGCCTTGTCACACTGAATATCCACGAGAACTACGTTAAGTGTACACGTGTCTGTGGAGTGCTCAGCCACTTGCACGTTAATTTCACGAGCAGGCTGTTCCGTTGATCGGATCAACTGGAACCCTCGACGTCGTAAGCGACGGAATGCCAACAACAACAATTATCTTCAGAAAATATTTTCTTTTTCTGAAGGTTTATGTTTCATTTTACTTTCCAAGACAACTGGACCAATCTATTGAGTTTCCATTTTTATATTAGCAACAAGTACTGATCTTTGTCTGTTGTCTCAGTCATTGAACTATGGCCATGCTAGAATACTGCCTTGAACAGATTTTAGTTGAATGAATTGACCCCGGTACTTATTCGTTTAGGTTCTCTTACCAAACTGCGAGTTTTCGGATATGTAAACAAACCAACACTGGTTATAAAACAGCAGTGGGGGGGGGACAAACAGATGTGTGCTGGGTGCATTTTACATGCCAAATGCACCTGTGCTGGTGACACGTAAAAAGCACCCATCACACACTGTTAAGTGGTTGGCATTAGGAAGGGCATCCAGTTATAGAAACCATGTCTCAACAACTGAATACACACAAGCAATGATATACAATATTCGTCATCATTTTCCTCCTCCTAACTTGACATAATATCACTTTTTACAGATTTGTTTTACTCATTATTTCCTGATTTCAAAATGAGTGGTGGACAACCAAAGTCTTTGAGTTATGGAAATTCCCCTAACATTCCAATCTTTGATATTGGAGGAAATGAAAATGAATTCGGAGTGGTCCAGTCTCCACATAGTGACAGTTATATCCATTCACATCTTCGAGACAGACAAGCGAAAGGACCATGGGTAGATAAGGAAGCATTAAAACCAATGGAAATTAACCTGAAACCCACCAAATTACCATCGTTAGTTCAACAAGGAAGCAATCCACAGCTAACAAAGTCACAGAGCTCCAACGAATTATCAGTACCAAAATTTGCTGCAGTCTATGATGAATGCCAAGAGGAAATGTTCCAACTTGATGATGAGGCTGAAGATCTAATGCCTTTGAATCTCTCTCAAGCAACAAAACAAAGGAAAATGTCAAAATCTCATGATGTATTGAATGAAACCATATTAGAGATGTCCTGATCATCTTCTGCAGTGAGCTGCAGAATCGTGTCAATGTAACTGACTTACCCCCAACTCGAAATTGCTGGCCTTGTGCCAAAATTTGAAACCAATGTTAAGTGAAATAAAAACGATGTATTTCAACAGAAATATAGTAACAAAAGGCTTAACCCTTAAGCCATATCTGACCAAAATATTCTATTTGTGTTATGTTCAAACTGGCCAGATTTAGCCTTTCACACTTACCCTACAATGTCATACAAAAAGTATACAATCCTAGAATCTAAATCTCAAAGCCACAAGATAATGTTTGATTAACTCTAAACAATGTAAATAAATAAACATAACTTTTGACAGAGCAATCTGAATGCTAAAGGGTTAATCCTTCTTATCACAAATATTTATCTGGCGTGATGACAAGTTGACAGAAATAAGGAGGGCATGGAATTAAATGCTTTACAGTAATTTGTATCGACCTTCTTTACATTGCTAGCTCAAATTCCATAGCAGTTAAAGTTTATCTTTTTAGCCATCTGTAACTAATAAAATAAATACCTGTTCTTATTGTTTGTTTCCAAATAGGTTCTGATCAAGAATCTATGATAAGACATTTTTTTTTCTAGTGGCTGTGTGGTAAGAAGTTTGCTTCCTAACCACTTGGTTCTGGGTTCAGTTCCACTGTGTGGTACCTTGGGCAATTGTCTTCTACTATAGCCTTCTGAGTGGGACCATACAAAGGCTCATTTGGGGTCAGTTTTTCTATTTCTCCTATAAGAATTGTCTTTGTTCTTTGTCCAAAGAAACCAATATTATCTCTGTTCCATTCATGAATGTTGAAGTAATCCTTTTTCTTTTTTTTTCTCTTTCAGATATTTTACTTGCACAAAAGAAGAAAGAAAATTCTTGACCATTTCTCTTCAGAATTCTTGTATCAAATAACAACCTGCTTCCTGCAATTACTTGTTGGTTAATGTGTGCCATTCGAGTACAGAAAACAAAATTGCTATGATGCAGCACCATCACATTTGGATAGCAGACAATGGATAAACTATGTCAGTTGAGTTTTCAAATAGCTCACAATCCTACCCAACTCTTCTAATCAGGTTACATGTGAAATAATTTAGTGCTGTTGTTTACAAGTATTCAAGCTAGCAATCCATTTCACTTCAACAGTTGTGTGTGGACTCCTTCAAAGTTCATCATTTGTATATATACATGAATATTTTGTGTCTAAGTTAATTTATGTCCTTCTGTCATCGTAAATTATAGTAACAAGCTGACATTTTTTACTTTTTTTATTATTTATTACCTTCTTCAATGTTTTTTTTTTTTAGTAAAACCTCATTTACAAAAGGTTTAGCAAATACTGTATTTTATTTATAACTTATTCTATTTAGAATTAAAAATAAATAAAAAAATTCTTCAACTGCTCGTTAAATAAAGCACTTGAAAGTAAGCTTGCAAATCAAAAGAAACAAAGTAAAACAAATAGTCTCTCTCTTTCTCTCTCTCTCTCTCTCTGCTTGTCTGTGCAATAAACAAAATTGATCTCAATAAAATCTGAAAACATGACTCCTACTTAAATACATCTATGTTACTACCCCAGGATCTTAACGAGATATTTTATGATTGATCCAACTCACAAAGCTATTTCAAACAACTGATTCAATATCCTAAAAACCCTGTCGATACATCATTACAAAGAACAAAACTAAATCTATTTATTTATACATGCGTTTTATCAATTCCCTTGGACATCTAAAGAACAGTATTATCTTGTTTTGTTTTCTTTTGTAATATTTAAAATTTTCAACTATTTATAATCAATTCCCCAGTTTATTTTTCAAGCTTATTTTCAAGTTTATACTGGTAGTTTGTTAATTTAATTTTCTTTGCAAATTAACAAGCAGGCTTATTAATTTCTCATTGTCAGTTTATTTGACAGACAGCACTTCATTATAATTCATACAACCATTGTGAATATTTTCTTCTTCCCTTCTAAGACTGGCAGATTTAACTGGACAACAGACATAGTCATTGTGCAATAATAATTGAGATTCTAGCTTGTTTTGTAAACGCCACCACTGTCATAGTTTCCCCACCATTAGAACCCACAGAACTACCATAATCATCATAGAGAGAAGAACCTTTAATTTATTATTACCTTCATCATGGAAGAAGCCAATCCAGTATTCACCCAATACGTCGACGTGGGAAAGATAACCGATTTCAATACCAAAGTCAATTCCTTAACAGCTAACCAGTCTTCGTCGCCCATCCGAACGCCAAGTTCTTCTGAAGAGGAACTGCGACAGTTGCTTAACTTGCGGGACAGAAAACCTCTGAAATTATTTCTCAGGTCAAATCATTGGCCAGTTGACCACCCTTTACGAAAGACCCTCTGGCCACTTCTCTGCTCAAACTTACACAAGACGCACAGCAGCATTTATGAGGAAATGAAAGAACAGTTGTTTGGAAACGGTAAGTACCAAAAAGACAATTCTTTGCAGTTGGTACTTTATGTTAACACTTTCTTTCTCTTTCTCTCTAATTCTTCTTTCTCTCTCTCTCTCCCACACCTCTTTCTCACCTCCCTTCCTCTCACACATACATCTCTCTTTCTCTCATGTTCTCCCATTTCTCTCTCATATACACTTGTCTCTCACTTCTCTCTCCCTTATTTACTCTCCTCTCACTTTTTCACCTCATTCTTCCATCCATATGCCTCTCTCTCCCTCATTTATTCTCCTCTCTCTTCATCACTTCATTTTTCCATCCATACACCTCTCTTTTACATAAGCATCTCTCTTTCTCACCTCTTATGCCCTCTCTCTTAACCAAAAGATATATTACTCCCAATGACAACGTCTGAGATGTTATATGGAAATGTCAAAAAGAGAATGCAGAAATCCCGCTGACAGGTCTGCTAGTATTTACTTTAGTTCCTTTCACATTACACTTCAAATCCTGCAAGGGTTCATTTTTAGTACTTCACCCCACCACGACACTAAGATCAATAAAATAAACACCCACCCAATACTGGGGTTGATTCACTACATGCTTCCTCTCTCCTTCTTTCTTAAATCTTTATTGCCCTGTATCTATGTGAGACATTTGTATTTTCGCAAAATGTTTAAACACAAATAAGTGGATGAGACCCAGAGTGTCATATGACAAATTTCAATTTACCAGAATGCTTGTATATAAGTAGTGGAGGCGCAATGGCCCAGTGGTCAGAGGGCCGCAGTTTCGATTCCCAGACTGGGCATTGTTTATTAAGCGAAAACACCTAAAGCTCCATGAGGCTCCAGCAGGGGCTGATGGCAACCCCTGTTGTACTCTTTCGCCCCAACTTTCTCTCACTCTTTCTTCTTGTTTCTTGAGTAATGCTGCGATGGACTGGCATCCCATCCAAATAGATAGATATGTTGATGCAAACAGGAAAAATGGAACTCAAAATATGAGTATATGTATATTTTTATTAATATTCAGCAGAAGTAACAGAGTGACTGAAGGTCTGGGAGTTTCGTGTGTTGGCACTTACCAAACGCATGAAACTCTCAGACCTGCTAAAAATTAATAAAACTATATATATATATATATATATATATATATATATATATATATATATATATATATATATATATATATATATAGTGTTTTATTAAAGGTGAAAAGAATTTCACAAAACTGATCATCATGAGTTGGTAATAATGAATACTTATAAATACTTATAAGCTATTGCATTATTCTAAATACTTGCGACTGTCTTACAGTTGCTTAAATAAAACTCTGGTTAACAGTTAGTGAAATACTATTTTACTCAACCTTTGCTATTTGAGAACATTTTTTGTTTAACGTTTTGTACCCATGTGCTTGTGTGTGTGTGTATACATACACACATGCATACTTTTTCATCTAACTCATGCCAGCATTAAAAAAATGGACTGAAAACCAAAACGTTATTGTGTGTAAAAGAAACAAAATATTGAATACAAACATAGATCTTTTTCTCTTTCCAGAGACCAAAAACCACGTTCCTGTATCAGTCTTAGGAGACCACAAAATTTCCACACCATATTTCTTAAACAACTTAGGCATGGAAGAAGTTGAAAAGATTTTGGCAATCATTTCCCATACGAATCCTGATATTTCTTACTGTCCAGTGCTCCAATGTTTAGTCAGTATCCTGCTTCATTACATGGAACCTTCGGATTGTTTCAACACCGTTTACAATTTGTTCCGCAGCAAAGCCCAGTTTTACTTACCCATGAATAAATCATCCCATAATGCAATTAAACTGGTTATGCGAGACCTTTCGAAGAAATATGCAGTAAGTAGTTTTACAATAATCTATTAGTTTTGAAAACACTATGCTCTGTTGCCAAATCAAAGTGTACCAGAAAATTAAGCATATATATATATAGGCGTGTGTGTGTGTGTATACACATCAGAAATGGCTCTGATGAAAGTGCCATTAATTTTTTTTAGGTCATTCAATTTTTCTCACTGATCATTAGATCGATTGAGTAAACCTATCAGCAATGTACCTATAATGACTACTGGAAACAGCTGTAAGCCAAATTTACTCTAACACAGGAAAAATATGTAATGACCATTATCTATAACTTACATATATAAAGCGAAATTGTGATGGCACCTGTGCCCAGCGTCACCTTCCTGGCACGTGTAAAGACATTCGAGCGAGATTGTTGCCAGTGCCGCTGGACTGGCTCCTGTGCAGGTGGCATGTAAAAAACACCTTTTTGAGCGTGGCCATTGCCAGTACCATGTGACTGGCCCTCGTGCCGGTGGCACGTAAAAGCACCCAC
This sequence comes from Octopus bimaculoides, assembly GCF_046866305.1. Lineage (NCBI taxonomy): Eukaryota > Metazoa > Mollusca > Cephalopoda > Octopoda > Octopodidae > Octopus > Octopus bimaculoides. The sequence continues at coordinate 73,034,193 of NC_142936.1, read as the reverse complement.
TACACTCTCAGAGTGGTTGGCGTTAGGAAGGGCATCCAGCTGTAGAAACTCTGCCAGATCAGATTGGAGCCTGGTGCAGCCTTCTGGCTTGCCAATCCTCAGTCAAATCGTCCAACCCATGCTAGCATGGAAAGCGGACGTTAAACGATGATGATGATGATATAAGTATTAAGTATATTCTTCTCTTTGTATAAACTTAATGGATATTATGGAATTCAAGGTGCATATCCAGTGGCAGGAGTATTCCCACTGTATGATGACATTTGGCAGCCAACAACTATGGACAAGCTTTGTATTGCATACTACAAGGTTTCTAGCCAAATATTATTCAACTATGCATTAGGCATATGTATATGCGTGTGTGTGTGTGTATAAATATATATACAACATTAGTGCAGGTGTGGCTGTGTGGTTAAGATGTTTGCTTCCAAACCACTTGAATCGAGGTTCAGTCTCACTGTGGAGGCCAAGTATCTTCTACCACAGCCCCAGGTCAACCAAAGCTTCATGAGTGGATTTGGTTGATGGAAACTAAAAGAACCCCATTGTGTGTTTTTGTGAATGAATGTGTGTGTGAGTGAGTGATTTTCTGTCTTCTTGTTACCCTTTTACTTGTTTCAGTCATTTGACTATGGCCATGCTGGAGCACTGTCTTAAAGGGTTTTTAGTCACAGAAATTGACCACAGGGCTTATTCTTTGTAAGCCTAGTACTTATTTTATCTATCTCTTTTGCCAAACTGCTAAGTTATGGGACCATAAGCACACCAACATCGGTTGTCAAGCGATGGTGGAGGAACAAACACAGACACAAAGACCCACACACATAAATATATATATATATATATATATATATATATATATGACGGGCTTCTTTCAGTTTCCATTTACCAAATCCACTCACAAGGCTTTGGTTGACCCAAGGCTATAGTAGAAGACCATGCTTACCCATGCAGTCGGACTGAACCTGGAACCATGTGATTGGGAAGCAAGCTTCTAACCACACAACCATACCTGTGCCTCATCTTGACATTATTTAAATTAATGTCAGTCACAAACAGTGTCATTCATTTTCAATATTCTGAAAAAACATGTTTGGGAAAATATTCTGTCACTTAAGGTTAGTGACAACAAATAGGAAATTTGCCTCAAAAAGCTTCATCCAACCCATGCAAGCATAGAAAAGTGAATGTTAAAACAATGATGATGTGTATACGTGTATTTAGTAGGTTACTTTAATGAAATACTGTACAAGTTATTATTGTTTAGATGATCATCATTCCACTCCTATACCTGTATTGCATTGTAAATATATTATCCATGCAAAGGTAAGCTAGAATGTCAGAAATGTGAGCTCCATAATATTTGAATAATGATAGAAGCCAATTATTGGTTTTTGAAGTACATTTAATGATATGCACATTTCAAGTGCTTACGCAATGAGTAGTTGCTTAATTATCCACTTCCCTCAGGCAGCTGAAGCAATATATATATATAGATATAGATATATAAACACATATATATATAGATATATATACACACATATATATAGATATATATACACATATATAGATATACACACACACACACACACATATATATATATATAGATAGATAAATAGATAGATAGATATACACATATATATATACATATATATATACGTACACACACACACACAGAAGCAGGCACTTGAGTGCAAAACAATGTAGAGAAAATAGTACTCAAATACCAAGGGTAGAGTAATATGCTTTATTATAAAAGCATATTCTTCAAAACTGTCCAACAAATGGGAACATGAAACTGGATAACAGTTCTGTGAGTATTTTGCTGCTTTTATAATAAAGCATGATATATATATATATATATATATATATATATGCACACACACATATATAATGAAAATATGACTGGAGAAAATCACATCTTTAATTGATGATTCCACCATACAATACTAATGATCATTTCTACTTGCATTTATTGGTGTCTGATTGTTTGATTTAGTTAACCAAATTCTGGATTTTTTAATCCATTTTTCTTCATATATATATATATATATATATATATATATATATATATATATATATATATATATATATATATATATATATATATATATATATATATATCACCATTATCATTATTTTGCATTCATTTCTCATTCTGGCTTGAGTAGGATGATTCATCAGGATTTAGCACATAAGAAGACTATATCCCACTCTGTTTCATTTCTGTGGCTAGACCTAGATGCCCTTCGTAACACCAACAATCCTACAGAATGCACTGAATGCATATTTTCATGGCACCAGCATTATAGAGGTCACCTTGCCACCAGCAAGACTGAAAAACTGTTGTGTCGACGCCCCCAGGTGAAGAAGTAGGATCTCCCAAGACATATAAATAGAGGTAGTCTGGCCGTGGTAGGTGTGTTGAGTAGAGATCATCCGAAGGTGCTAGATAGCAGTAGCTTGAGACATAACAAAACCCCTCATAAGCTCTGCATTATCACTGCTCTGCACATTTAAAGTGGTGAGTTGGCAGAGTCATTATAGCATTGGAGAGAATGCTTCTTGGTATTTGTTTTAACTCTCTACACTGTAAGTTCAAATTCTGTCATGGTCAACTTTGTCTTATTCTTTTGGGGTCAATTCGAAGCAGAATATTGGACCTAATGCCTTGCACTATTTGTTCTGGCACTTTGTCTTCAGAGTTAAAATTCTGCTATGGCTTCTTTAGATAGAAGCATTAATCTATTACTTGGGTTAACACCATCACTTGGCACCTTGGAGAAACATTAATGGCATCAATCTCACTGGTCTACAAGAGCCTGTGAAGACTATAGCACTGTTCCTTCCTCTAGACCCAGTAAGTCATAAACAAAAACACAGAAAGTGAATATAAATTTTTCAGTATTTTCAGATAGTTAAAATGGATCTTCCACAATGTAATTGCTAATTAAATAAATACATAAATAATTCTCGCAAATTAGTATATTTGGTTATTTTTTAATTAAAAAAAACAAAGGATGATCTATAACCTTTCTTATTCATTTTCTTTTTTTATTTTCAGAGATCTGCTCATAGTTATATCCAGCAGCACAGTAAATCTACAGAAACTGTATTTCATGACTGGCTTTGGTGGATTTTCAGAGACTTACCATTCCATTTTCTGGTTTGTAGCATTTTTTATCCTTTTGGTAATTCTTTGAAAATTTCCTGTTTATATTTATTTATTTATCTTTTACCTCTTACTTGTTTTGTCATTGGATTGTGGCCATGCTGGGGCACCACCTTGAAGGGTTCAGTCTAACAAATTGACCCCAGTCCTTATTTTTTAATTTTAAGCATGGTATTTATCCTATTGGACACTTTTTGCTAGTTGTTAAGTGGTTGTGGGAGACAAACACACACACATGTATATATGATGGGCTTCTTTCAGTTTCAGTCTACCAAATCCACTCACAAGGCTTTTGTTGGCCTGAAGATATAGTAGAAGACACTTGCCCAAGGTGCTGTGCAATGGGACTGAACCCAAAAACTATGCAGTTGGGGAGCAAACTTCTTACCTCACAGCTATACCTGCACCTATTTATTTATTTCATTGTTTGGTCAAGGAGAAAGGCACTGTCTTTGACTTTTTATAGGGACCTCAGATACTGATTAAGGTAGAGAAGGATGGATGGAGATATCCTCAAAGTGGAAAGCTGGTGCTAGATGCTTACAATATAATGGACTCCTATGGCACAAAAGATGTTAAATATGCCAAAGCTATAACCAAGTAGGCCTTACTGAGATTTGAACTCAGAATGCAAAGAACTTGAACAAATACTGCAAGGCATCCAATTCATCCAATTCCACCAATCCATTGGCTTGGATTGGTACTTTTTGTTTTTATCAGTCTTGAAAAGATAAATGGCAAAGTTGACCTTGGCAGGATTTGAACTCAGAGTGCAGAAAGTCAGAACAAATACCATGAAGTATTTTAGGAGATTGGCTGGAATGAGTTGTAGTATTATTTGTTCTGGTGTTCTACACTCTGATTTGAAACCTTGCTGATGTCAATTTTGCCTTTCATTCTGCCAGGGTCAATAAAATAAGAAGTACCAATCAAGTACTGGGTCAAGGGTAGGAGTGGGGTGGATTAAAAGAGTGTCTGTATCTAATCACAACTACATGGGTGGGCACTTAAAACCATTAGCAAAAACACAATACAAGTTGATACTGAATTGTCTTCAATTGCAAGTGATAGCCATAGCCTTTTACAAATGACTTCACATTATTGATTTTCTAATGCTGATGTCACAAGGCCTCAAAAGGGTAACCTTGAAGGTGAGAAATCAATTTAATCAATTCCAGGTTTACTACTCATCTTTGTCATAACTGGTGACATGAAAGGCTGAGATAATCCTTGAGTTTGAACTTGAGAGACTTTTTGCATCTTAAGCCCTTCACTTCCTACAGAGCATGGATTATCAATGACTTTTTTCCACTCTTCTTAACTCTGGGCTATTTTCCCCGAGAGAAGGTCTTCCTTTCTCAGGTCTTGTTGGTTTTGAATTCTCATCAATGCTTTCCTAACTTTTTGCTAGATAGGGATGTTGACCCCGCAGAATGTAGAGAGAACAGAATGAAATACTTACTGCAAAACATCTAATCTATCATTGTACCATTTCTGTCAACTTACTGACCCCCACATCACAAAACCAGTTTCTTGCACTGGTACAAGACCCTTGAAATTGCTTAGGGGTTAGGGTTATAGTTGATATTTATTAATATCTAAAGTATTACTTGTATTGTTTTCTTGTCCCAAGAGGGGTTCAAAACTTGGACCACAAAGGGACATGCATCAATTCATTTTCTCTAGTGTTGTATCAATTCTGCCACCACCATTAAAAGTGCACTAATGTGTTACTATTGTTTAGGCTCAGATCAACCCTGCTTGAGTAGACATTTGATCAAAACCTTTCCAAGTATGCCCTCCCATTTTTTTAGAAACATCTCACACTACATCATCCAGTCTGTTCTTTCCTTATATAAAATGCTAGTTTTGATTCCAAGGGTATTTGGCTGCTATTTTTAGCAGGTAGGGCAGCTATGTAGAGCAGGCCTGGCCAACTTGAATTACATTGCGGGCCACTTCAATCACAAAAAGTTTTTTGAGGGCTGCTTGTATACTGACAGAATGGAAAATATTATGCCTTCTCATGCTATTATGACAATAATGAATGAATGATTGTTGATTCAACATGAAATATTATCATTGCCAAAACAGTAGTATCTTTCCGTTTTACTTTTCATTACAATCGTTAATTTTTGATAAATTCTTTTAAATGTTTGTTTAAATAAACCCATTTCAAGAAAGTATCAAGCAGGCCACAAGGTAAAAACCTCAGGTTGGCCAGCCCCAATGTAGAGCCTCCCTCATTCACTGATGTGTTGTGTTTTATTTTCTTTATTCATTCATGTTTAATTTCAGGTGAAAGTAATTGATTGCTACCTGCTTGAAGGATTCAAGGTATTTTATAGAGTGTCCATTGTATTACTAACACTCTTCTCCAAACAATCAGGTAAGTTACTACAATATTTTTTTCAATATATAATTTGTAATAATGTGTAGTAATGTACTGCCTGACCTTGTGGATGTTTCATAGTTGAATTAGAAACAACCACCCAAGTATTAAAGATCAATATGACATTTTAAATGTTACACACACCATCATAGTTATCATTCAACATCTCTGTCCTTTTCCGGGCACAAGTTGGATGGTGTGTCAAGGATCTAATGATTCAAAAGACTGCATCATCAGATAAATAGTGTAAAAGAGAGAGGTTAAACAAAATATTACTGGTGTGTGCAAACATACACTTATACACATGTCAACACTAACGGCATGCATACATATACGGATATGCCCCCTCCCAGTCTTGTACACACATACACATATACAGCTAATTGTTGTGTGTGTGTATGCACTAATAGCATTTGTGAGTGTGTGTATGTATGCGTGCGGCAGTTGTGTTTGTTTGAATCTCTCTTTCCCTCTGTCATTTACTTCTATCATCCCCTTTCCACAGCATAACAGATGCTTTAGGAATCGATCGCTAGCACCTTTAATGTAATAGATGTTTTTAATGCAAGTGTATCAGCTGGGAACATACTCTTTATGTCTACAAGCACAATAAAATAAATGTAGCCAATGCTGTAAAGGATTTCATTATGTGAAGGGGATCTAGTCATAAAAACTGTGCTGAAACAACAACATAGATAACCACTATATTGATCAGTTTGTCTCTGTTGTTGTGTGTACTAGATAATGATGATAAATTCTGGTGGGTAATTAGGTGACTTTGTGAGATCCCTCTAATGCCAGTATGGAAAATAACATTCAAATAATGTAAGGTGATGCTGATACAGAAAACTGGGCAACCCGTTTCTATAAGCAATCAAAATTTGGTTAAAATAATTGTTTGGCTCTCAACATGATTATATGTAAATTTGTTGTAAGCACAAGCATGGCTGTGTGACTAAGAAGATTGCTTGCCAACTACATGGTTTTAAATTCAATCCCACTGTGTGGAGCCTTGAACACATGTCCTCTACTAAAGTCCCAGGCCGACCAAAGCCTTGTGAGTGGATCTGGTAATAGTAGACAGAAACTGAAAGAAGCCAACATAGGGGTATGTAATTTAGTTGAAAGGAGAGGCAAAGAGAGTGCGTGTTTAATGAAGGGAACACAACGTGGCTACACACTCAAATTCTTTAGAAAATCATACAACTTCATCTTGTGATTTTTAAAATAACTATAGAATTGCCATGGGTACTACGAGTTATTATTATATTTATTATTACTGAGGCAGCAAGCTGGCAGGATCGTTAGCACACCAGGCAAAATGCTTAGCAGTATTTTGTCTGCTGGAACATTCTGAGTTCAAATTCCACCGAGGTTGACTTTGCCTTTCGTGCTTTCAGGTGGTGGGGTCGATAAATTAGGTACCACTTGAGTACTGAGGTTGATGTAATCGACTATATCACTCCCCAAATTTCACGCCTTGTGCCTATAACAGAAAGGATTATTATTATTATTATTATTATTATTATTATTATTATTATTTGCACTGTATTTGCTAAATTTATTTTCTTTAAGGATGTTAATGAAGAATTCACATCAGGTTGTTAATATTATTTAACAAATTGTGCTTTTTTTTCTTAACATGTGACAGTGGTGGTTGGATTATTAGATATAGCAGCCAAATGACTCTCAAATCATATTTCTTTAAAAATAAAATGTTACATTGAACACTATAGTCCCAGATATACAAAACATATGGGATGGTCACAGCTGGAGAACTTAAATCAGGATCACACAATAAACACAACTGAGTTATAATAGTTGTTTTGTCATTGTTTAGTGCCAGCACAATCACAGTTGAGCATACTTATGATCAAAGGTATGCCAGCTGTGACCATCTCATTGATTTTGTCTCTTTTGCTTGTTTCAGTCATTTGACTGCAGCCATGCTGGAGCACTGCCTTCAAGGGTTTTTTTAGTCGAAGAAATTGACTCCAGGACTTAATTTTTCTTTTCAGCCTAGTGCCTATTCTATCGGACTCTGTTGCTGAACTGCTAAGTTACGGGGATGTAAACACACCAACACCAGTTGTCAGGCAGTGATGGGGGGGGGGACAAACACACACACACATATATATATATATATATATACACACACACGCACACACGTGCGCAATGGGCTTCTTTCAGTTTCCATCCCCACCACCACAGGAATTTTTTTTACCTTTTATCAAAAATTACATGACACAATATGGCTGTACACTTAAACTGCACAGCAATTGATCTCACATGCAGACATATTAAACAATAGTTAATGAAACCAGAACAAATGGCTGAGTAGAAATAGTATTGGGTTACCAGCTCATGGATTCTGAGTTCAAATCTACTGTATGCATGCATATTTAAGTGTTGAATAATTGGCAGGGTTGATTTTCACTGCAGTTTTTTTTACCCATATTAAAACCAAGTTCATTTGAAGTTTTCAAGGAAAACATTTATACATAAAGATTACAATGATTAAGATAATTACTTGTTAGAGAGTGTATCACTGAAAGCCTGTAGTGAATCATGTTTGTTGACCAAGAATTAGCTACATATTTGTGTTGGTGAGTTGCAGGAAAGTTCTGTGTTCATTGGAGACAAAATGTTCCTTTTTAACCCAAAGTCAAATAGCTGTGCAATGATTCTCTGGTGCTTTGCAATTTATGGTCATGTTTTGGCAGGAAAATTGTGGAAAATTCCATTATCATAGAATTCTAACAAATTTGATTGGTCAGAATTCAGGACAAGTCCTCTGATATTCTGTGACCTATTTCTTGTTATTGAGCTGTTGTGGTTTCAAATCACAGCCCTGCCATAAAATTATATTTAAGACAGTTAAAGCTGGTCGGCTAGTGGTGTTGTAAGAAGGTAGGCATTGTAATACTTTTTCTGACTCTGTTGTTCTGATTTCAAATTTGACCAGAGTCATCTTTGCCTTTCTTTCTTTCAAGGTCAGTGAAATAAAGTACTGCTCCAGTGTGAGGTACCTTATGGTATTTGTTCTGACTCTTTGAATTCTGAGTTTTTAGGTTGCAGTCTTAATCAATGACCTTGTTTTACACAGCCACCAAGACCTTGCATGCATTTTGTGGGGTCCACTCTGTTCCAAGGCCTCTAGTTTGGGAGTAACTTCCTCCCTCCAGTGTGGGTGGCTCTTGGAAGTAAGGATCTTAGGCACAACTCTTCTTTCTTTAACAAAACAGTAAAAAAGAAAACAAGGCTCATTTTCTCGTATCATTTAGAAAGTTGCCTTAGGTAGGCCATCATTCTTTCCCAAAGGAAAATCCAAGTCCCATCTATTTGTCCAAAGCATTTTCTTAAGTTTGTCCTACACATCCAGTGGCAACTCATAGGTAAAATTAGTGTAGGTGCTGCTTCAGAATATTTTTAGCTGTTGTTTTAATATTGTGTAAAAGGAAACAAATGTACAAAAAGAAAATTTATACATAAACTTGATCGGTTCACATTTTAGCCACTGCTGGGTAGTATCTTTAATTTGTTCATTGGACATCACCGCAAATTCCCCCTTGTTTTTCAACCTCTCCCCTAAATCACAAAATAAGGTGGGGGGCAGAATGTGCACTATTTTTCAAATCCTGGCAGCAAAACTGAAGCTGGAAGCAGGATAATAATCTAATTCTACACTTTATCACATTCAAGAATATAAATACGTTTTTAAGCACAACACACGCAGAGTCAAAAAGAAACACTACTTTTCACCAGAATACCGGGTCAGCCCTGTCGTTCACGCAGTGCTCTCTCTCTCTCCCTAACACGAAGCTTCCTATCGAAACACTACATTGCTGAAACTGTGAAGCACACAGTTCTATACAATGATTTTTGTATTTTTTCATAAACTAGGGGATGGCTACTAACATTAAGCTTAAGGATTATATAATGTACAAGTATAAAGAAAGAATTAAAGAAAAAAAGGACTCATTATATTGAATGTTATCGATATATTGAGTGGAAATAGGTGGGTGTTGCAGTTCTGCAGTGCCTATACATGAGCCGCCGCTGTAAACATCCATAACTGTTTTCAGACATTTAGTAAGAAATAGTTGCATACGTTCCGAGAAATATAATCTTTGCTTTCATAAGTTACAAGTTACTCTAATGGGTGAAAAAAATTAGGAAGTTTGTCAAATATGTTTGGATGCCAGGGAAAATTAACCCTTTGCCTGTCTTTTAATACACAGGAGAGACAAAAGGTTAATTTTTTTGCTTCATGAAGGTGAGGTCTCTTGGAGCTGTTTATTCCTGACATCCGAGTGCAGAGTATTATAACAAGTTACCCTAAATGTTAATAAACTAGTTGGTTTAGCAACAAGATTTTACAATGAAACTGTTTGAGTTCAGGATTTGTGTAAGGCAGTTTTAAAGTTAGATCAATAGAATTTTTGATTCAAGGATATTTTTCTTATTTTGAAAGTCGAATACACAGGGTTTTCATTAATCTAAAATTATAGTGGTGGGCGTGGTAGGAATACAAAATAATTTTAAAAATTGAAATCGAGACTTTTGTTTGAGTATAATTTTTAAAAACTAAACTTAAATCTTTATAGATAATGAAAAAAAAAAAAGATGTTTTTATTTTATCGCAAAAACTCACTTTCAATCAGTATGGAAACAGGCATTTTCGTTCAGCAATCTAAGATGGTATTTTATTTATATTAAAAACCAGTGTGCAAGTTGCGGCAAAAAAACTTTGAACTCGCCAATCTTGATAAACATTTTAATAGTAAGCGCACAATGTGTACCAGTCCAGACCATGATGATAACTGAAGAAAACAACATGGTAAAACATTAGCTACATGAAGACACCATTTCTACCTGCCTAACTTCATGATCGCCACACCAATAGCCGCGCAGAATGTAGGAGGTTTTTTTGCCTTATACGTTAAACACTATTTTTAATGCTTTAATTTTTTCTATACGTATTTTACTGCATGTTTTGCTGAATTTTACCATCCCCTGTATAAATTTATTTCAAATTTCACAAGATGATTTAGCTAATTTTACAAAGGAACCTTTTTTTTTATGTGCGTATTATCTTGGTCTTTTTCTAGGAAAACAGCCTCTTTCTGCTAACCACACCGTTCAACAAGCTGTTCAACATTCTATAGAAAATCTGTCTATTCGTGTGGATAAATTCGGCAAGGTAAGAAAAATTCAATGTATTCCAAATAGAATTTCTTTTTCGTGAACAGATTCTATGAATATAATAAATTTTATTAGTTTCACTTCCTTTTAAAGAGGTTGTTAAGCTATCAGATACTTCCTATATAAGACAGCCTTGGTTCAGCATTATATGCGAATGAAACAGCTTGTTAATTAATTGGTACAGCGCCTCTAGTGGTACCGCACCTCCTTAGTGTTCATTCTTATATTTTGGTGGATTGGTTCAGTAAGACTCAAGAGTTATTCTACAGTTTGTTAGTACCATAAGCACAGCACTGGTGATGGTATTCCAACCGTGACTTTTCGGTCAGTATTCTAACGCATTATTAATTTCGCTTTCTTTAATTTTAATGTAACAATTTTGCGTATGTATATGTCTACACGCACATATATAAACACATGTAATCTTTCAGTATTAGTAGACGACGCCATTCACATTTTTTTATTCAGCTTAGCCTCTTTATCTGTCTTGGTGAATGAGGTTCGTTGTCTACTAATACCGAAAGATTGGCTTATATCGTGTATGTCTGTGTATCAGGTATGCACAATGAGTACTCAGGATAGGCTACAGTAATTAAAGTAACTTAACAACGTAGGGCCGTATCGCAAGACACATCTATAATTATAGATGTGTGCACCCACCCTCATTTTTTCATGGAGTTTTCAGAGGTATGTTTTGGACTACATTAAAGATTGTCTCGGAATTTGACGTGAAGGTGGGGGTTCAAGTACCTCAGCTGTCTCTTCGTTCTGATGAGGTGCGTGAATTATCAGCCCCCCCCCCCATCAATTTATTTTCTCCTCAAATTCCGACATAATCGTAATCTACATCATCTGAAAAGTATTTGTTGAAAATATTACCTTAAAATATGCGTTTTTCAGAAAGTTATGAAGAAACAAAGTCGGGGGTAGGTTGGACACACATCTGTAGTATAATACCTAAAATATCAAGTCTCAACCTCGGTTCTCGGGTTGTTAACTTTCTATAAGTGATAACATATTTTTTCTCTTGCTTTTTCACCGCAGCCAAAAATTGTGACTTTTTCCTTTCCCTGTTTAGTATGTTATTGTTCTCTCCAAACACCAGAATACTTCGTTATACAATACGAATTCATTCAGATGTTATAATAATGTGTTTATTAGCGTCCATAATGTTGCAACTTAACCTATTCATGGATATTAAGGTTTACGTCATTTGTCGGTAATTTTTTAAGGTTATATCAAATGTCTTTTGCTCTGGTTAAGATGTTAGATGTGCATTTTTTTTAAAGAGAGATTTGGTTGTTGTTTCTAGTGAGGTGGAGCGACTTTGTTCTTTAGGCCACTAACTACCCTGCTCAAGCATTCCAACCATGATCATTCCGTATTTTAAGGCTATGTTCATCAAGCATGCCATTTGCCTTCAGATGGTAGTAATTCAGTCATGGGCAATCTTCGGCCCGCAAGACTTCCTGAATGGGGCGCACCTAACAAAAAATTACCTTGAATTTATTTTAGTTGTACAGCCCGCCTACTAATGAGCCATGTCTCGTGTGACCCGCTTTTCGGAAAAGGTTGCCCATACCTCCCATACTTGAGAACGATGCAAAGGAGATTTGACTGTTATTTCATGTAAGGTGGAGCGACTACGTACAGCATGCCTCAATGATCCTGTTGTGTTGTTCTTAACCCCAGGTTAACTGCGAACACAGAAATGAAAAAAGAAAAGTGTTTCATCTGTGACCATCAATGTTTGGTCTAAGCATTACATTTTCTAATGTGTTTCTGTATTTGATATTAAGCAAAGGTTCACTAACGGTACGCCGTGAAATTTAAGACAAATAAGTTAAATCTCTAGAAAATCCAAATTAATTGTTTCAGCATGTTTAAAAATGTATTAATATATTTATTACATGATTAATAACGTAAAAGCGGTGTTATTGTATGGGGCTGAGACATGGCGAACAACAGTTAAGTCAAATAAGCAAATACAATCATTCATCAACAGATGCTTGCGTAGTATTACTTAAAATCAGATGGCCCGAACACACAAGCAATATGGAGCTATGGCAAAGAACGAATCAAGTTTCGATTAGGGAAGAAAAAGTGGAAGTGGATTGGTAGCACAATTAGAAAGGACACACCAAATGTAGCGAAAAGTGCTTTACAGTGGAATCCGAATGGATTTAGAAAGAGGGGTAGGGCTAAGAACTCGTGGCGTAGATCAACACAAAAGGAACTAGAGAAAGGGAGACATTCATGACACAGTATAAGTACAGAAGCGAGAAATTATGCGACATGAAATTCAATTATAAGTGGCCTATACTCCGCGTTGGAGGGTTAAAGGCAAGAAAGAAAAATAAAATAAAGAGCACTCCATCGTTTTTATCTCGGAAAAGTGAAACTATTTGTTCGGCAAGTTCCGTAAAACCTTTTTATCACTTCACTTTTTCAGCTTACATACACATAAACATAAATACACAAAAATAGACAAGCGATTCGTGAAAAAAAAAAACATTTATGTGTGTATCTACGTGTTGGCGTGTGTGCACGCGAAGTTGTTTTTCACTGTTCAGCTGCAAAAAAATAAACGTTAAAAAAGTAAATTTTATACATAACTTGCCGAGCAAATAGTTTACTTTTCCGAGACCAGAAATGATGGATTGCTAATTAAAGAAAGTGATAGTTTTCAATATTTTTTTAGTTTCAAATCAGTTTTTTAAAATTTAGCTTTCCATACAAAGTGAGCCAGTGATGATTTCTAGTGTACCACGAAGTCAAAAACATTGTTAACCACAGTTATGCGGTATGGTTTTAGGGTGATTGGCTGTTATTTCTGGCATGTCGAGTTACTGTGTAGAGGCTTCTCCTTCGCTAATGTTGGTAGTCTAGTGTCGGCTTTTTTGTCAGTTTTGTGTAGTGACAGGGCAACAATTGATGTATTAAGGAAAATAATAAAATGGGTACCGCGGGTCTTCAAAACAACCTTTTTTAACAATACTAAATTATGTAGCTTTGATTAGTCAATTAGAAAGTGAAAGAGGGAGAAAAGAGATAGAGAAAGGAAAAGACATGAAGGTAGAAAAAGAGAGGGAGAGAAACAGAGGAAGAGAGGGGAGGCTGAGAAAGAGAACTAGAGGGAGGGAAAGGAAGAGAAATAAAGGAAGGGAGGGAGGGGAAAAGAGCGAAGGGGAGAGAAAGGGGTAAGTGAGATCGGTTTGATACTGAGAAAGGAAGAAGTTTGTTTGATCTCAGCGAAAGTATTGAAGTGATCAACTGAGTTGAAACTGCGCTCAAACACAGACAACCGTTGAAGAAGTAACTTTCGAAGATGAGAGGGAAAAAGCCTGCGTCTAGCAAGATCAGAGAAGTAAATAAATATTTAGTAGAACATCTTTTTTTCTTGGATAACTTGGCGTTTCTTTTGTGCGTAATACGTATATGTAGTGTGTAATCTGTATATTTGCATGGATGGATGGTGATAGAGACATCTTAGGGAATCAGTTTTATTTGCTTTTTAATTTTATTTTATGTAACTTTTTTGTTGTATTCACCTCGAACCATGATGTCTTTCAATCTTGTAGTAGGACAATGCTGAGGACTTCGTCTATTTCCTCCCCCCCCCTTTTTTTTTAAAGTCTGATTTAAGTTAATTTTTCCTATACGCTCAAAAGTGATAGCCACATTATTGAAGCCAAAACAAAACAGGTAATTCTATGAATTCATATAATGCTTTAATTATTTTTGGATCTTTTCCCTTGGGTAAAGATCTTTATTTTTTGTTAAAAAACAACAAAGGCATATCGGTGTATAAAAACGTTTGATTCATGTTTTAAAATGGTTAATGTTTTTTTTTTTTTTTTTTTTTTACGAAGGGAGTCTAGTTGTAACTCGCCTTTCTGTTTATTTAGGACTTCAGCATCTAATATGCATAATCATTAGCGCGTCGGACAAAATGTTTAGCGTCATTTTTTCGGCTGTTTATGCTGTTAGCTCAAATCCCGTGGAGGACAAGTTTGTCTTTCATCCTTTCGGGGTCGATAAAATAAGTACCAGCCAAGTACTGAGAAAGACTTCTCGTCCAAATTTAAAAAAAAAATTTTTTTTTCCCCCAAAAAATTCCCGTTTTCGGATACGGAGATTCCGGAAAACTGCCAAAAATCTACATTTTGAAATTTTTGTTCCCCCACCCCCCCAATTTCTTCATTGTTCCACCTTTATCCCCAACTCTAACTACAGAAACTTTAGGAAATTTTTTTCAGAATCATAATCTCCGTATTTTTCCGCATATTTTGAAAAAGAAAAACAATTTCTGGAAAAAAGTTTAAAATGAAGAAATGGTTGGGGGGGGGGGGGGGGGGGTCATTTCCAAATGCCGATTTCTGCCAATTTTTTGGCCGAATCGTATTCTCCGTAGCCGAAAAGTGGGGTTTGTGTAGAAAAAAAAATTTAATTGGGCATTCAATCATAAATGATAACGAAGCTGCTAACATCTAGCTTTCGGCTGCCTTGGTTCCTTCTGTCCACCATCCTGATTGGTTCTTATTTGCGCGGCAATTGTCCCCATGTTCTGCTTGCTAGGGGGCTTTACGTCCAATCGTAGCTTCAGATAAAGTCACGTGATAGAGAGTTTTACTGGGTTTCCGGTGAGCCCTATTTCGCCTATAAATAAGCCCGATCCAATGACGGTAGTCTTCTTCGATTTCAGATCTCTCACAGGTCTGGTCGTTGACCACATATACAGAGCACAGCTACAGCCAGTTCCAGCGCCGACGTGTCTTCACCAATGTACTGTCTACCATTGGTCGTCACCAGTTTGTAATACCGTCTACGTCGCCATCTCCTTTGGTTCGCACGGTCGAAGTATTAGTCTTGCCAAATAGTGGGGTCGATATAATCGACTCAAAATTAGTTTGTTTTTTTTGCGTTTGGCATTCTTTCGGTTTGTTGAAAATAATTTGAATTGACTCTGGCATTTTCTGCAAATCTTGGTACACATTAAAATATTTCTTTTTCTTTCATATTCATGTTCCTTTAGTAATTAAATCATCTTTCATAAATTATCACAGACTTTTCGGTAAATTTTTACGAAAGAAAAATTTCCCAAAAATCCGGGGCGGTGAACCACCAAAATAAGGGATTTGCGGGAAAGTAGGAGGTCAGGGCAGTTGATTCCACGCTAAAAATCGTGTTTTTTTTTTGGGGGGGGGGGGTTGTAAAATGCATGGTAAAAATTTACCGGTTTTTCATAGTTTATTCAAAATGGTCACGCGGTTCACTTCGAAAAAGAAAAAATAACACCAATTTTTTGCCTGGAATCAAGTATCCTGGCTTCCTAATATGCCGCAAACCCCTAATTCTTAGTGAACCGCGTGCGGGTGTACTTGTCTAAATTGGCAACACTTCCACCTGTCCCCCCACCAAAAAAAAAAAACATCCTCTTAAAAATTTTTGTTTTTTTTCGGCACAACCCCTTCAGCTACTGGGAATACGAATCTGCAAAAAAATAATTGGCAAAAATCGACATTTTCTAAATTACACCCCACCCCCATTTTCTTCATTTTAAACTTTTTTCCCTTTTTTTTTTCTTTTTTTTTTTTAATATGCAGAAAAATACGGAGATTATCATTTTGAAAAAGATTTCCAAAAATTTTTGTAAAATTTTTCTTTTTTTTTAAGAATTTTTTTTTTTCTAAATATGTGGAAAAATACAAACATTATGATTCGGATAAAAATTTGAAAACATTTCTGTAGTTACGGTTTTAGGGTTAGTGTTGGGGAAAAAGAAGTCAAAATTGAAGAAGTTGGCAGGGGTGGGATTTGACAATGCCGATTTTTGGCAATTTTCCAGAACCTCCGTATCCGAAAACTGGGATTTTAGGCAAAAAAAATTTTTAAATAAGCAAATTTGGGAGAAAATAGCGGTGAGGGGGGGGGGGGGTCTTTCCTTCGTCATTCAGATGATATCATTTATACTGATATCAAACGTTTGAAATTATCTAGCGCACCAAAAACCGTAATTTTCACAATCCATAGGTTATAACTGCAAGCAGCGAAATCCAAATTGTACAATTTTTCAGTTTTGACATTTTCAAGTCACCCCTTACCCGTTTTATACATCTAAGATTACATTTTTTTCAGAAAAATAAAATAGTTCAAAATGTAATTTTTTTTTTTTTTCTTTTGTGGTCCTTTCCTCTCATTTTCCGTTACGTTAGTTAACGTGCATTCCACCGTCGTAAAAAAAAAAAGTTAACGGTAAATTGTTCCAAAATCTGAAATTAAATTGATACAAACCTGAAGTGACGATAATGACTTACCAAAGTTTCATGAAAACATAGGGAAAATTGGGTTAAACTAAAGCGTTTGACCTGAGCTCAAAAAACGGAAAAAAATTAGTGTAATAGGTGTAGAACAACTTGCTGTGAACGAATATGAAAAAAAAATGCGTGCTCACGAAAGGGGGTGACGCATCACCGGAGCCAAGAAACAAAAGAAAAATAGTGTAATAGATGTAAAACAATTTGCTCTGAACGAATATGAAAAAAAAAAATGTGCGCTCGCGAATATCGGGAAAATGGCCAGTATGGATGGACCAATTCTCAAAATACACCTGTAAAAAAATAAAAGTATAAAAGAAGGGCTCTTGCCTTGTTGATCAGGGACCCATAGCTTTTATGGGTTTTTCCACGAGTAACCTTTGAAGTGCCTCCCCACAGATGTTTTTTTTTTTTCTTTCGCAAAACGCTTTGTATATTGTTTTATGTTGTTCTTTAATGTTTTGATTTATATTAGCCCTTGTGGCCAATAAAAGAATTATTATTAATGTTATTATTTTCTGTTTTCAGTTAATCTTTGGAATACGAGGACTTAACAGAAAAGAAATTAGAAAATTTCTTGTGAAAAACGAAATGCTTGTTAAAAGTCGTGCCAAAGCCCTCAATACCTCTTTGTCGAGCTGGTCGCTCGGAGCAGAACCCCAAGACGGTGCTAGTACATCAAAAAACTTCATGGGAACTGTCATACAGTCTCCTTCTTCTTCTGTTCTCAGTCTAGACAATGTAAGTTATAAAGTTATGTATTAACAAAAAAAAAAAGAAAATTTATTTACTGCAGTTCATTTATCAGGTAACATCATCCCATCATCTTCATTGTTGCAATGTCCACTTTTCCATGCTTGCATGGATTGGATGGAACTCACTAAGGCAGGTGTTCTATGTCTAGATGCTCTTCCTGTCACCAACCCTCACCTAATTCCAAGCAAGGGAGTTTCCCTATGGCCAGACATATTTTTGAAGAACATTGGAAGCCAATGGCACTACTTGCATGACTGACACACATTTACAACAATGACAAGACAAAGCAACACATACAAACACTCTCACTCTCTCTCTCTCTCTCTCATGATGGTCTTTCAGTTTCTTTCTACCAAATCTACTCTCTGACTTTGGTTGGCCTGAGATTCTAGTAAAAAGTATCACATAGTGGGACTGAACCTGAAACCATGTAGTTGGGAAGCAAACTTCTGAACCACCCAGCTGTGCCTACACCTACATCACCAAGACAAAAAAAAAAAAGAGCTAAGTTCATGTTAGTATATATAATGTTGGAAGTGTTAAATATTTTAATTATAAATATTTGTGAGGTGAGGAAATGAGCTAATATATTAGTCATTAAGCCTCACTACATTAAATATGTCAGTGTTAATCATTAAACATGCCATAGTTAAATGAGATGGTAGTTGCATTTGTGTGTAGAATAAATAGTTTAACATTTTCATAAATTTATGTAAATTTAATTTCAATTTGACTTACATTAACAATTATTAACTGACTCTATGGATATTCTACAATTTAATTAGAAACAACCACCAGGTATTAAAGACCATGTATAAAGTATTTTATTAAGCTATATATGTGTGTGTATAGTTTGTACTTATATACAACATAAAGTAAACCAAATTGAACAAATGATCGAAACTGTCAATTTGGAATTATTTCAGGATAAAAAAATATATTTCATAAGTCTTCTGTTAGTTCTCACATATATGAATGCTAATGACATGCACACGTAGACAGTCCACACACACAGCTAATTGTCCTCTGTGCATGTGTGTGTGTCTGTATATGTGTGCATATGCTAGTAGCATTCATTTGAATCTCGCACTCGCTCTCTCTTTCTCTCCATTGTGCACACGCTTTTGACCATCGCTTTTCCACAGTGTAACTGATTGTTTACACCACAGGAATCTATCGTCGGCAAAAGCAACAGAAAGAGTACTGTGAAGTTGCAGTGGGGACTGGAGTACCCAACATTTCGGACAGTTCCTACTTCAGAGTAAAGGTGACGGGAAAGAAATTAAAAAAAAATAGCAATGGAGTTTCACATTATCTATGTTTGAGAAACTGGTTGCAACTGGGCTTTTTTTTTTTTTAACATGAAGCAGCCACATGGGAGTGCATTTATGTAATCATCATCTAGCTTGAAGTGGATATTTGTTGTTTGTTGTATTTACTCAGTCTAATTACTTACCAGCCAGGAGTGTATGTGTGGGTCATGTGACTCCAACCACATTTTACACTGGGCTACATAAACTTTAGCATGCATACATTTCTCTCTACAAAACACAGTTATGTTGTATATACAGGCATGCAGTCATTGCATATAATTTCATGAATCCCTACATAATCCTTTGCTCATTCATGCTTACTCACATGCACATCCTGCTCATTCACTTTCTTTTTCTCTTTCCTTCATTCTTTATCGCTTTCTATCTTTCTCAAACACATTTTCCTCCTCTTGCTGTCTCATTTACTCTCTCTCTCTCTCTCTCTCTCTCTCTCTCTCTCTCTCTCTCTCTCTCTCTCTCTCTCACACACACACACGAGTAATGTGTTGTCTTACAATTTTTGGTGTTGTTTCTGCAATTGATTTCTTTTGTGCCTCAATTTTTTTTGTACCCCCCCCCCCACGCACACATTCTCTTTTGTTCTAATGTCTGTCTCAGATACTCAGAAACTCTAACCTGATTTTGCTAAGTTCAGTTCCTGGCGGTGTCGAATTTAGAAGTTATCAATTTACTACCTCTCAGGGTCCTGTGTGTACTTGACTGTTTGAGCTTGCCATTTCATTTAACCACTCTCTGTGGTTAAATGAAATCCAGACAATGAACAAGTGGAAAGATGGAGACTTTTATGTCAGGTTTTTTTTTTTAATTATTTATCTATTTTAAATTATCTATAGGAGAACTGCTGTTTAGAAACAGTGATGGTGTACCAATAGCATGCATGTATATGTTTTGGCAGTGATATATTGTATGGTTTTAACCCTTTAGCATTCAGATACTGTCAAATATAGAGCTTATTGATTCACTTTTGAATTATTCGTGCATTATTTCATATCTTCAAGAGTTTGATGAAGTGATTGTTTATTTTTATAATGACATTGTAGGGTAGGTGTGAGAGGCTACATCCGACTGGTTTGAACATAAAACCGGTAAATTATTTGGGCTAGATATGGCTGGTCTAAACGCTAAAAGATTAACTCTTTAGCATATATATTACTCTGTCAAATGTAATGCTTATTTATTCACATTGTCTTGAATTAATCATCCATTATCTTGTGGCTTCAGAATTTCAATGATGAAATTGTTTATTTTTACTATATCATTGTAGAGTAGATGTGAGAGGCTGGATCTGGCTGGTTTGAACATAAATCAGGTAGATTATTTGGGCTGGATATGACTGGTTTAAATGTTAAAAGGATTAAACGAAATGCAATGGATTTTGTGGAAAAAATTTGCCATGTAATATTATGTTACAGAAAGTTTATTTATAAACATTTACCTAAAACTAGAATATGTGTAAGTGACATTCCAAATATAGAATTATTGTAGAAATTAAAATTTTGTTATGCTAGGCTAAAAAAAGTTAAACAATGCTGACTTAAGCTCTAAGTCACAAAGTTGCATGTGAAGACATGTTGATCTACCATTGCATCTGTTGATTAAAGCACAGATGACTTGAAACTAAAACACCCAAATTTAATTTCCATTAGTTAATACAAGCATGTAAAGCTGTGAGGATCAATATAAATACATTTATATTTTTAATATGCTTCTGCACCTTGGACACAGATGGCATGTTTTTTTCTCTATAGACTTTGTGTGTTAAAACGTATCAAACCAAGATCCAAGTGACGTCAGCAGACTACCAGACATGGTGTTTTGGTGTGATTTTTGCCTCTTCAGTTGCAGACACTACCTCAGTCATTTGGAACTTAGGCTCACATATATATTATGTATATATTGTGTGTGTGTAGAGAGAGAGAGAGAGAGCAAATAAAACATCTGCTGTTTTATGCTGAAGTTTGCCAAGCTGGAATTAATTTAGTACAAGCACACAAAACAGTAAGGACAGATGTATGTGTGCATTTATTTTTAAAATGCTCCTGCATACGAGAATGTGAAAAGCCATTCACTGTGGGAATTCTTTGTTCTCAGAGAAATTTTTCTCTGTAGATTTTGTGTGTAAAATCTCTTGAAACCAAATTCCAAGTGATTACAGCAGGCTGCCAGACATGTTTTGGCATCATTTCCCCTTCTCAGTAGCATGTACTATCTCTGTCATATGGACTCAGACTGGAACTTTTGCTCTTATATATAGGAAACACCAAACAATATATATATTGCTGTCTGCTGTATAACAGTGAGGGTCTATATGAAGTTGTGTACATTTGTTTTTAATATACTCCTAGTCTGCTGATGTGAAATGCAACTAAACTCTGCATGGTTTAACCCTTTAGCATTCAAACCAGCCATATCCAGCTTAAATATTTAACCAGTTTTATGTTAAAACTGGCCAGATCTGGACTCTCACACCTATCCTACAATGTCTTCCTAAAACTAAGCAATCACATCATGATTAATTCAAAATAATGTGAATGCTAAAGGTTCAATACACAAAATCAATTGAGAGAAACGGAATCTTGCAGCAAATACTTTTCACATTCCATTGTGTCAAACATGACTGTGGTTATGAAGTTTGCTTCCTGACCACATGGTTTCAAGTTCAGTCCCACTGCATGACATCTTGGGCAAGTAGTTTTTTACTACAGCTCCAAGTTGAACAAAGCCTGTTTTGTGTCTCCTTGTTTTGACATCGTGTAATGATTGTAAATGGGTGTCATTTCTATACAAGCACTATCATTCATTTCCAACATCCTTTGGAAATATGTCTGGCCAAGGGGAACTATTACCTTGATTGGAGAAACAAGTGAGTGTTGGCAACAGGAAGGGCATCCAGCCTGCATAAAATTTACCTCACAAAGCTCAGACCAATGCAAGCATGGAAAAGTTGCCTGTTAGAATGGTGATGATAATTTACAATTTTGATCAGTTTCATCATCTTGTGTCACATAAATCAACAAGTTGGCTGTGAAGTAAACTAGAATTAGTGAAAGCAATACTACATTTCTTTCTGCTCTATGATATTAAAATGCTGCCTAACAGTTGACAGTAGCCTTCCTTCCACATCTCCAAACCTAGGCTTCCTGTTAACGGCCATGAAATAGTTCAGCTCTAATCAGTTGTTGACCCATATTGGAGTGCTTCTCAACTCTGTGGAATGGTGTTACTACTACATATTCAAATCTTCTAGAATGTATAGAGAACAAAGGGCGTTTGGCAGATTGTCAAAGAGCCAGTCATTTGTCAGCACATTATAATTACTAGCATGTAGCCGAAGGCATTCTGGGGTGGGGGGGGATCTCTCTCTCTCTCTCCCATTGTTACTACAACATCCTTCATTCCTCTGAACTCTGAACTAGCAGTCTGCATCCTACTTCTTCCCACATCTATCTGATAAACTGACACTATAAAGATATATATATATTAATCAATCATTCCTCTATAATCTCCCTCTCTGTTGACATTTTTTCTACAAACATTGACTTACAGAAGATCAAATCGAGCATCATTTGCATCAAGCTCACCATCATCCTCATCAGTCTGTTTTCCACATCAATCTTACTGTTGTTTGCATCAATCTCCTCACCATCATTGTGCATCAATCTCTTCACCGTTGCTCGCATCAGTCTCTTCACTGCCATTCACAGCAATCTCTTCGCCTCAATCCCATTGATCTCCACTGTAGACATCACCTGAGCTTTGCAGAGTATCAATAATTATTGGGGCCTGAAGTATCTTCTAGCTCTGTAGAGAACAGCCAGTTTTGGGGATACAGTCCCAACTATATTAAGGATAGGCTTTTATTGGAAGAGGTGAGACCCAAAAGTTGAATTCCTTCTGAGGTCTTTAGCTAAGTGCTGCTCACAATTAAAGAGCATATGGCATGATGATGTTTTCTTGGTGTGAGTTGCATTGCGTATTTTCATGTTGTTGAGACAAGATTGGCCTATCCCTATTAAGATCCTTTTATGGTCCCTATTCATGAAGTTAGATGTCCTTAATTTGTAGACTCATGCCCCCATATCAGATCCACATGGTATCATTAAAGAAGCTGCATCTACTCTGTAGAGTGTCATCTTGATTCTGTCATCTCTGGTTCTCAGTCAATTGATTTCCGTTTTTGCATAGCTTGTATTCTAACCAAATGGTTGCTGTTTTTCATGCTGGCATTTTCATTGTTTTACAATATCAAATTAGCTGGAGTCAATGTTTTGTTTTTCATCATTTAGCATTTATTGGAGAAGATAAATATCTCAATTTGAGACTTCAAGTCCAGCAAATGATATCTAAGAATTGAGAGCATAACTTTTTCTAGACATTACTAAACAATATGTTAAGCTGTTGGTTAACCCCTTGTCATAGTTGATAGAACTGATTTATGAGTTAAAGCTATCAAACCTGTGATTATACCATTTTTGTTTTTCTCGGAGTGGTTGGCGTTAGGAAGGTCATCCAGCTGTAGAAACTCTGCCAAATCAGATTGGAGCCTGGTGTAGCCATCTGGTTCACCAGTCCTCAGTCAAATCGTCCAACCCATGCTAGTATGGAAAGCGGACGTTAAACGATGATGATGATGTTTTGTTTGTTTTTTCATGAACTGTGTACATTTGGACTACATTCTTTTTTTTTTATGGCATGGCAAGATGTGTTTTAAAGATTTATTTATTTACTAATGTACCTATGCTTGACAGTAATAATGGCAAATATGTTTATTTGACCCTTTTGATACTAACCTGTCTCAGACCACCCCAGGTTCTGTAATACGAATTCACTGTTTTAATGTGATTTAAATTTAAATTAAAATCTTCCATCAACATCCTACCTTAATTTATTTTCCAAAATCTAGCTTTACAGTTACTTTACTAAATTCTTCATTATAGTTGAAATTTATTGAAACAGTGTATTTTGACAGAAATATGGTAACGGAAGGGTTAAAGGTATTGAAACTTGAAAATAATTAAATGAAGTTAAAATATCAAACGCTGTTTCTTTTTTAAATACAGATATTTAAACTGCTGATCTTTCTAACCAATGCTACAACAGAAAAATAAATGTTAATACAAAGTCTGTCCAAACATAAACTGTTTTAAAACAAATTTGTTTACTTAAAATTAATGTCCACTTCTCTATGCTCATATGGGTTGGATGGAATTTGTTGAAGTAGATTTTCTACAGTTGGATGTTCTTACTGTCCCTAACTGTCATCTGTTTCCAGATATGTTTTCAAGGAAGTTTGGTAACAGAGAACACCACTTGTATGATGATGACATATATATATGACAGGCTCTTTTCTTTTCAGTTTCTATCTACCAAATCCTATTGTGAGACTTTGGTCAGCTAGGATCTATAGTAGAAGACACTTGTTCAAGGTGTCATGGAGTGGAACTGAACCTAGTTCCATGTAGTTGGGAAGCAAACGTCTTTATTTCATATATATTGGCCATTAAGGCCTCACAAAGAGGGGACAGACAAACATAAAGAAGCTGCGGGCTGGACACAGACATTAATGAGATGAGGGTGATAACAAAAAGGATGAAATAGAAATGGGAGGGGCACCAGCGCCCACTGACCGATAACCCAGACTGATAAGCAAACTTCTTACCACACAGCCACACCTGTACCTCCTCAGAAACGGTTTCCTCCACTTTTGGGGCACCTTGCTCCCAACACTTTTTCTATTGTTGGAAAGCATTTTTAGAAATTTCAGAGATAGTGCACAGTTCTTTATTCTTTTACTTATTTCAGTGATTTGACTGTGGCCATGTTGGAGCACCGCCTTTAGTCAACCAAATTGACCCCAGGGCTTATTCTTTGTAAACCTAGTACTTATTCTATCGGTCACTTTTGCTGAACCGCTAAGTTACGGGGACATAAACACACCAACATCAGTTAAGTGATGGTGGGGGAGACACACATGCACACATACACATATATATGACGGACTTCTTTCAGTTTCTGTCTACTAAATCCACTCAAGGCTTTGGTTGGCCCATGGCTATAGTAGAAGACATTTGCCTAAAGTCATAATTTTCTTTTTAACCACATCCACATATTCTCCACATTTTGCATATGGACATTGTTATTTGTCAAATCTACAAAGTTCTCCTGATGCACAATCACTTTGTGAGTGTACATACCCTCCCCTCGTTATTTCCCCTTTAATTTTTATTTATTTTTTTAAACACGGTATACTGAAAGATTACCGTGTATACCATATATACTCATGTATAAATCACAATATTTTATACTTGATTTTAACTGGGGGGGGGAAAAAAAACTGCAGTGTTACTTATGGGACACAGATAAAACTGAAAAGAAAATAAAATTTATATAAAATTTAACACTAAATTAGGGGTGTGACTTATGTGTGTGTAAATAGTCACTATATCCTCCAGATTTTTCGTTGTTCAACATGTGACTAATTGCGAAGTTGCACTGGACATATTTACTCTAACATGTTTACTGCTGATCCATGGCATCATATGGTTGTTCTGAGATTGAAGGTCAAAAGTGCTTCAGTCATCAACGCTCAGTGCTGGTACTGGTTTAAAAGTATGGTTTCTTTTTGACCAGACTTTTTTGTTATGTTAAAGGCATGTCATCATTTTTATGTCTCTTATTGTATTTCAGGAATAAAATTAAAATTTGGGGGGTTTTTTCTCCCCCCGCTTTCTTAACCCTTTTGATACCTGTCTGCTGGAGGTCACTTGTGGTTCAACGATACAAACTTCCTGTCTTAAAGTGAAATAAATTAAAACCTTCCATCAAAGTTTCATGTTTATTATATGATGTGAACATCATTTTATTTATGACAGTTATTCTGCTAAATTCTCTATTTTGAAAATATATTGAAGAATAAAGCCAGTGCTTCTCCACAGAAATATGGTAACAAAAGGTGAAAATTTTCGTTTCTTCTAAAGAAGACCGTTTTGTTATTTTATGCATATATATACCCTATATATATATACCCTATTATTAATTGACGATTCCCTGCCCTTATTCTTGTATACCCTATATATATATATATATATTTGTTGTTTTTTCCCCCCCAACCCTTTCTCTTTTCCTTGGAAGCAGGCCCAAAAACGACGGTCTATGTCTGTTGGCATGGTTACCCTACCAACAATGAACTGTCATTCTCTACCTCAGGCTGATGTGAGTATATCTACAGGTTGCCCCTCCTTAAGCCTGCATGGACATGTTATTGTCTCTCTATGTACATCTTGCCAAAATATGCACGTTTGGTCATTAAAGTCATTCTGTGTTGTTATAGGTAACCACTTAGGGAATTGTTATACTATTTTATTGCTTACAATTTTTTTTCATTTTTAATCTTAATTTCTCAGAGTTCACCACCAGCTTTTATAGTCAATGTTTATCTAGCTTGTGCTGCTATTTTTTTATGTATGCCTTATTTTTTTTTCATATTTTTTTTTTAAACGTCTGTGTCCACTTTTTTTATCTGTTGAACACACTTATAGGAGAAATGCAA
The DNA here is from genome assembly GCF_046866305.1 of Octopus bimaculoides. Taxonomy (NCBI): domain Eukaryota; kingdom Metazoa; phylum Mollusca; class Cephalopoda; order Octopoda; family Octopodidae; genus Octopus; species Octopus bimaculoides. Next base: position 73,007,467 of record NC_142936.1, on the reverse strand, counting down.
GATTGTTGACACGCTGCCAAACATTGACATGGCAAACACTTAAACAAGATTTTAAATATATTGGTGACCTTTCTGCTTCTTTGTGGTTTTTTCGTTCCATAGAACAGACACTAAATTTACTGAAATGTATTGACAGTAAAATTAAGCTTACATAAATCCTAACAACGTACGCTCTTTCTCCTTCACTCTCTCTCTCTCCTTCATACACACATACAACAATGTTAACACTTATACTAATGCATACTTTCTCATTTGCTAACACATCAAACATAACATACAGGTTAATGCATTCACCTCTCTCTTCTCTCTAACACATACTTTCATATATGCTAATTTGCAAACACACATGCTAACACATTAAACATAAATAAAAGCTAATACATTCTCTCTTTACACACAGTAATACTGATATAAACAATGTTAACCAGCTTACACATACTAATATATTAATACACTCACACATGTTAATATACTCATACACATACATTATCACTCATGTTATCTCATAACACATGTGCTAACACACACACATTGAAGTTAGGAATATTTAGATATGGATTTTATTTGAATTGTTCCAGAAGTTAAAAATGCTCTATTTTCTATTTAATCTTTGGGTGCCCCAGCATGGCCGTAATTCAATAACAATAATTGTCCATTCTTTTAAAATGGCAGATGTTGTGATCTGAAAAAAATCTGGCTCCTCTTTGTAGCAGGTCAAGTCACCATCATCATTTGAGATATGTAATTATTGATATTTGTATGGATATTACAGATATTAAGGGTGAAGCTGGGTTGAGGGGAAGCCGCTTACTGGACCTCGTCTGGGATTCAAAGAGCCAGCCTTGTCAGACTGTCATCATCATCATCGTTTAATGTCTGCTTTCCATGCTGGCATGGGTTGGACAGTTTGACTGAGGACTAGCAAGCCAGAAGGCTGCACCAGGCCCCCAATCTGATTTGGCAAGGTTTCTGAATCAACATCATTTTATGTCTGCTTTCCATGCTGGTATGGGTTGGATGGGTCATCACAGTCTGAGTTGCTTCCTATAAAGAACTACAGTTCCCAAAGACTGCTTGTATCTATCATTTGATTCCACAACTGGATGTCCTTCATATACTTGCTAATTTACAGAATGTAGTAGGTGCATTTTGTTGTGGCACCAACACTAGTGGGGTTGCATAATCCTTGGTAAGACAGGGCTTGAGGGATCCCTCGCAGTCCTACATTTTCTCTGTTTAGCTGACCACTTTACAGTAGATCTAAATTTGGAATGGGAATAACGAGAACAGGAAGTCCAGAAATGACTGTTACAAACATGAGGAGAGTGGAGTAAATGTAGGTATAGAGAGAACTCAATATGCAAAGGTGTGCACATTTGCATAGGTGACTTAGGAGAGGAGTTGGAGAAAAAGGATGATATTAGCGGGACCAGCATGGGTGGAAGGAACAAGAGTATGATGGAAGAAAACAGGGTTATATAGTGGTTGGTAGGAGAGAGAGAGAGACAGAAAGTGATTAGCAAACAGCAGTACGTTGTTAGAGAGGCTGGAATGCCACAACCTCCCATCTCTCTCTCCATGCAAAGTTGAAGTATGTATGTTATATTTTTGATAAAGTGAATACAGATGCAGCCATGGCTGTGTAGTAAGAAGCTTGGTTCCCAACTACATGGTTCTGGGTTCAGTCCCACTGCATGGCACTTTGGGCAAGAGTCTCCTACTATAGCCTTGGATTTGGTAGACAGAAACTGAAAGAAACCCATCATATGTGTATTTTGACAAATGACGTTGGTATGTTTATGTCACCGTAACTTAGCAGCTTGGCAAAAGAGACCGATAGAATAAGTCCTGGGGTCAGTGCCTTTGACTAAAGCTCTTTAAGGCAGTGCTCCAGCATGGCCACAATCAAATGACTGAAGCAAATAAAAGGAAAGAAGGAATAAAGTAACCATTGCTTTGTAACATCTGAATGAATGAATAAAACCAACAATTACATGGTCAAGTGTCTCGAGGTATTTAGCCACTCAACAAAATGAGGGCCCATGGGGGCTTTTATGGTAGCTTGGGATGATGATCATCATCATCATCGTCATGAAAACTGAATGGTTTCACTGCTATTTACAGACCTGAAGCTTAACAATAACCACTTTAGATGTGCTGTTTCTGGCTCCCTGTTCTCAAAAACTGGTTCAATAATAATAATAATAAACAAATTAAGTTGTGAAAACAAGTTAAAATAAAACAAAATTGAGAGCCCCTTTCTCTCCTACCACCAGTACCTCACCTTTTGAAATATATCAAAATAGATATTATAAATCTGCACAAAGTACTTAATCTGGTGTCTAATCTTCTAAACACCTTTCTGTGTTAATGGGGTCAACTTCATATTACATGTCTTTTTTTGTTTCTTTTTTTACCTATTTGCTTTTCTATCTTGACCTTTATGACTTTTGGTTTCCTGTTTCTTATGTAACATAAACATTTTGTTCTTCTCTCTAAATAGCCACTCTTCCTTCTCTCCTTATGCTACATTACTCTGTCTCTCTCTCCTTCATTCTGCACTGCTTTACCCACATTCTATATTATGCCATTGAGGCTAAACTGTATTATACTGTACAGGCTACACTACATTATGCTGTCCAAGTTGCCCTCTACTGCTTTCCTGTCTGCACTCTATATTGTTATCCAAGCTAACTATATTATGCTGTCAGAATATACTCATCACTGTTGCCCAGTCTATTCTCTATACTGTTGTTGGTGCTGCACTCTGTAATTAAGCTGTCCTTTTACACTATATTATAGTGTCCAGCTTACACAGTCCGGTCTATACAATACATTGTATTGTCCACGTTATGCTCATTTACCAGTTTGCTTTTGAAATGTTCACCTTTACATAGACTCCACTCTCATTGCAACTCACTTTTCTTATCTGAACACCAACAAAGACTTAAGCTACTAAGCTCAAGATTCCTTTTCTCCCTGCCATTCATCTGTCATCTCTACTTCTTCCCAGTTCAACACCAGCAACGACTAGCAGTTGTTACACACATTCACTCACTCTCACACACACTGGAAATATTTTGTTTTAATTAATTAATCAAATGAGAAAGCTATAAAATATACCAGCATCAATTAGTTGATAGCCTTTCTGTTAAGATTAACTGAAACGCAACTCGCATTGGAGTATTATTCACGTATCTGGAACTGTGCTGTTTACATATCTTGGAAATATGGTCACAAAAAATGTTGACACCTCACAGTATCTTAACTGATAAGAGAATTTTTAATAATTATGAGACACAAGTATAGCTATGCAATTCGGAAGCTTTCTTCCCAATTATGTGGACTTGGGTTCAGCTCCTTGGGCAAGTGTCTTTTGCTATAGTTCCAAGTTGACTAAAGCATTTTGAGTGGGTTTGGCAGAAACTGAAAGAAGTTCATGTATGTATGTATCTTTGTCTTGATACCATCTGATGATTGTAAATGAGCAAATCTATCATAAATGTGATGTTGCTCGTTTTCCAGTCATCCTTGGGAAAGTGTTTCCTAGCTTGAAAATTGGTGACGGGTAGGGCATCAGGTCAGAAAATCTGTCTTAACCATTTAGCATTCAGATTTTTCTGTCAAACGTAATGCATATTTACAAATGTTTGTTTTAAATCTAATCATACATTATTGCACAGCTTCAGTATTTTGACAGTGATAATTTATTTTTAGAATGACATAGAGTAGGTGAATGAAGCCAAATCTGGTCAGTTTGAACATAAAACAGGTGGTATATTTGGGCTGGATATGCCTGGTTTAAATGTTAAAGGATTAACAAATTCCATCTGGCCTATGAACAAATAGATGTATACAGTGTACAAGCCTCAGAACCTTGTATAGGAGGAAATAGAAGCAAATTGGGTCCATGTGACGTTTTCTTCAAATAATGGTATCAAATGCTTCAAAATGTAAAAATGAACTTGAAACACACTTTGAAGCATGAAAGCATTGTTATTTTAAAATCTACTTATTCATGCTTGTATGGATCAGATGAAACTTTTGGGATATTTTCTATGGAAGTAGTGTCCCTCATTTACAGTGTTCTGTGAAAATATGTCCAGGCCATTGGGAAAGGTTATTTTTGTATTGGAAACAAGTGAAGGTTGGTAGTAGAATGGACATCCTGCCGTAGACAGTCTAGCTCAAAAAATTCAATGCGAGCATGAGAAATGGATATCAAACCATTGATGATGATAATGATGTACAAATTTAAGAGTAACGCATCAACAAAAATGTCTTTGATAAGACCAAAATGTTTGATTTATATCTTTGAGCCTTAGAATTAGAATCAAAAATATTTTCTTCTTCCACTGATTATTAAAAACAGAATTAAATCATTCTCTGTATTCTTTTAGCACTTATTTGAATTTAAAGTCTGGTATTTATTCAGTCTCTTTTTGACATGAACAGACTAACACTGTCAAGTAGTGGAAGACAAAATCTCTCACACACACACACACAGGTTTTCTGTTCAGTTTCTGACTGCCAAATTTACTCACAAGATACTGGTTGGTGCAGGGACTGAACCTGAAGCTATGAGGTTAAGCAGACTGTTTAACCATATAGCCATAGCTTTACAAATTCTATTCAAGTACTCCCTACCTGTAATAATATTCATAACTGCAATATAGCCATTGCTGCTTTACATGCTATGTGTATCAACAAAAGAATACTGCTAAAAGGGTAAGCCAAGATCTCTCTCTCTTTCTTTCTCTCTCTCTCTCTCTCTCTCTCTCTCTAAACACACACACATAGTTGCCCCAATAAGTTGTCATAAGCCAATGTACAACAGGCATTAATATATTAGGTAATAGAGTGGGCATATTATTTATACAATTTTATAAATTTAGTTTCATAAAAGCCAATTCATGTTAACAAATGGTTTCGTGTTGAAGGACCTTCCAGATGTGAAAAGGTAAATTAACAATAATCAGACATGGCTGAATGGGAGAATATAGCTCAGGTTCTGAATGGAAGGTGATTCTTGGACCGCATGATGTGTTGTGTTCTTGATCAAAACGCTTCATTTCACATTGGTCTAGTTCACTCAGCTGGCAAAAAAGCGAGTGTTCTTGTGATGGACTGGTGCCCTGTCCAGTGGGGACTTTATACACCAAAGAATCCAGGAAATATCCCTGTGTGTCTATATGACTCAGGAAGAAACTTTATTTCCATCCTGAATGGAAGAGAGTAGATCAAGCTACGCTCTTCCATTCAGCCGTGTTTAATGCTTGTTAAATTGTCTTTTTACACTTGGAAGGTTCTTTAACATGAATTGGCTGTTATGAGACTAAATTTATAATATTGTATAAATAATGCATGTGTATGTGCATGTATTCATTTGAAGCGAGCTGATTTTAATCAGCTCCTATTCTTCAGTTTCTCATGATTGCACATTTGTTCAGGAGTGAGGGAGAAGTGCAAAAGCAAGAAGTATTGTAGTAGTGAACCCTCATCAGCTTCAAACAGCTCAATAAACTCTATTACACACATTGAGTAATTTTACTCCTGCTTGTACACAGAAGTATGTATCATGTATATGGAAAAGGTATAAAATGTCTTTTTTCATTGGTGCAATGTTACAGGAAGCTTTACGAGGCAGCAGAGATTTACTATTCTTGTTTCCTGTCTATCATTTGCCTTCAAGTTTTCTTCCTTTACTTTCGGGCTCAAGATTCTTTAATGGAACACTTCAAAATATATATTATCTTATTTTTATTTTGTGGGTTAAAACTGTTTGGGTAATATTTTTTATTCTTTCTCTACAGCCTAATTCATCTTCACTGGATGATTCTGATAACATATAAAATGGTTAAAAATCTATGTATATTTATGTTAGTAAAGTATAAAGGTAACTTGAAATGTTATGAATCATTCCATTTTTTCCTTCTAGAAACAAAATACAATTAAAGAGTAACTTCAGTTTTATATAACTGGCACTCCTTAGGTTACAACAACGAGGACCCTAGTTGATCCAATCAACAGAACAGCCTGCTCGTGAAATTAACATGCAAGTAGCTGAGTACTCCACAGACAAGCGTACCTTTAATGTAGCTCTCGAAGAGATTCAACATGACACAGCTTGCGACAAGGCTGGCCCTTTGAAACCTGGGTACTACTCATTTTTGTCTGCCAAGTGGATTGTAGCAACATGAAATAAAGCATCTTGCTCAAGGGCACATGTGGCCAGGTATTGAACTCGTGACCTTATGATCATGGGCTGAAAACCCTAACCACAAAGCCACACACCTTCATATATATATTGTAATATAAAGATTCTAAACTATTAAAGTACATTTTCTATAGTGCATACATTGTCTGATATAGACCTCAATGTATTGGGTAGAATGGATAGATGTTTATTCACACTTGGTTGAGATGTTTGCAATTGTGATGAACAGCCTAGCTTGGGATGGAACTCCAAGCAGACTGCCAACTTCCAATACACTAAACATCTCTCTCTCCCACCACATATATATGTGTGTGTATATATATATATATATATATATATAATGATGATTTAGGCATAACAATTCTATGCATGAATGCCAGACTTCTTCCAGTTTCTATCAAATTCACTCAAGGATTGTGTTGGCCTGGGACTATAGTAGATGGCAATTGGCCAAGATGTTTTACAGACCGAATTTGGAAACATGGTTGAGAAACAAACTTCTTAACCAGGCAACTATGCCCCTGTGTGTGTGTGTGTGTGTGTGTGTATACACACCCACTAACAATCATTTCTATGTAGTCATTGACAAGAGTTTAAATATAATTTGATTTGCATTTGTCTACCAATTTATGTTTGTCTTTTGTGACATGTATGTATACATAAAGATAGGTAAGTAGATAGACAGATATGTATGGTGGTGCAACAGTTTCTTACTTGTAAAGTTTCTAATGAATTATTTTGTTCTGATGAAAAAATTGCTCGAACCATAAATGTTTATTTATGCATTTATTGTTTTGCACCATTTTTTTGGAATATTGTTTTATTAAATGGTTCTAAGTTCTTACCTTATATCATAATCTCAACTTTGCCCTTTTATACTTTTGTCACTCGTACCTGGTGGTTAATGGATAAATTCCTGGTGTTCACCACCTGCCATTGTCCTGACATTGTTGTCAGTGTTAGCTTATCTTTTTTCTTTCTATGTCTTTTATTTGTTTTAGTCTTTGGACTGTGGTCATGCTGGAGCACTGCCATGAAGGGTTTTTAGTCGAACAAATCATTACCAGCACTTACTTTTTAAAGTCTGGTACTTATTCTATCATTCTTTTGCTGAACTGCTAAGTTACAGGGATGTCAACAGACCAACACCAGCTATCAGGCTGGGGGTGGAGGGACAAACACATCAAGACACACCAACATAGATATATGTAAATGGCGGGTTTTCACAGTTTCCATCACAAAACCTTGCTCAACCTGGAACCATAGTAGAAGACACCTACTTGTGTTGTGCAGTAGGAGTGAACCTGAAACCACATTGTTGCAAAGCAAGCTTAAGCTTCTTAATCAGTTTTTTTTTTTTTTTTTTTTTTTTTTTTTTTAAGGCTGTAATCATATATGAAAATAAATTGAAATTTTGATTGGTTGACCTAATATTGATTTTGACAACTATGTAAATTAGCATTAGCATACATTGACCCTTTTGTGATCATATTTCTGTTAAGACTCTATTTATGTAGATCAATTAAGATAAAGTGAATAAGAATTGGTAAGGATTTTATTCCATAACTAGCTTTGTCATTAGAACATAACAAAAGCTGCTTTGTTAAATTATTAGATTATTATGGAAAATTTTAATTTGAATGCAAACAGGCATTTTTGTGACAGATTGAGAGATCATTTCAGGTAAGTTAAGCACTTAATGTTTGAGCCATTCAACTGTGTGTTTGGCTATTCACCAAGTGGTTTGATAGTTCATGCCCACTCAGAAAAGCATCTCCATATAAGTGCTTGCATGACAGAATGGTAAAAAGTTTGCTTACCAACCACATGGCTGTGGGTTCAGTCCCACTGCATAGTCCCTTAGGCAAGTTGTCTTCTACTTTAACTCTGAGCTGACCAAACCCTTGTGGTTGGATTTAAACTGAAAGAATTCCATTGTAATCATATACATTTATGTTTATGTCCCTGTAATTTTGTGGTTCGACATGAGACTGATGGAATAAGTACCAGGTTTTAAAAGATAAGTACTGTGGTCGATTCATTTGACTATAATCTTTCAAGGCAGTGCCCCAACATGGCCACAGCCCAGTGACTGAAACAAGTAGAAGATAAAAGTAACTAATGAGAATTATGTGGTGAGAAAATTAAATTTTAAAAAATTGCCAGTATTGATTTTTGTCTTTGAATGGTGCTTTTGTCATTTTCTCTTTTTCTATTATAAGGACTTAGCTATATTGCATCTTTCCAACGAATACTAAATGGTTAAGTTCGTTTCACAACCATCATGTTCTGGTTTTAGTCCCTCTACACAGTCTTTGGCAAATGTCATTTTCTATAGCTTCAGATCAATCCACACCTTGTGAGGAAAATAATGGAGACAGAAAGTGTATAGAAGCCCATCAGGTAGATTGTAGCTGTAATTTAAAAGGTGCAGCCTTGCCTTATACATGGGTCACACTGGTTCTGTCTAAGAACTAGTTCCACTAAGCATTCATTGGTAATTCAGTAGATTAAAACAAATTTTCATAGTCAAATGATGGAGATCACCACCAACTTCAAACTAGCAGCTCTTAGTTGAAAGTTCTTTCAAGTATGTTTTGAGTAATAATAAATTTTAAAATTCTAATCATAATTTTATATTTGAATTAATTTAAGGCCTAAAACTAAATTATTCTCCAGTGTTTTCTGTAATGAATATTCAATTGTTTGATCAACTTAACTACCTTCTCATCGAATTAGTAAGTGGCTGAGTACACCACAGATATGTTTACCTTGTCATATAATCCTCAGGTACAATTGGTATCGCAAAGAATGTGTCAAAACTGGATCTTTAAGTCAGACAACCCTTCTGCACAGTTTCCATCTACCCACCTTCACTTATCAAGCTTGGATTGACTTGATGCTCTATTGTTAACAGGCACTTGTCCAAGCTGAACACTGAGGAATTGAACCTAAGAACTTGTGATTTATAAAACAAACTTTGTGACTATTTAGCCATGCTGAATGAGAGCTCGATTAAAATCTTTAATTATTGACAACTGTATAAAGTTGATACAAAGCTGTTTGATTTTCATGTTTCTCTTTGTTTTCTTATTGTTTTCAGTTCTATGTTATATGGAGTTGGTTGCCAGCTCGATCAGCTGTTTGCCAGCCTAAACTGCTCTACACATCAGAAGAACATGGCGTGAGCTTAAGGACGCTTTATGTTATGACAGAAGAATACGAACCAACAATCATTGTTATAAAGACTTTAACCGATGAGGTAATTATATATTTATATATATATATTATTTATATATATAAGGTGATAAATTGAATATTAATTCAATTTAAAACCAAGTGACCTAGCATATAAAAAATCTGAAAATTCAGAAAAAATTGTACTACACGTGTATAAGGGATGACCACTAGGTGGACATCCACAAAGAAAAATAATGTTCTCCAGAGAATATTATTTTTCTTTGTGGTTGGGTTGTTGATGATCTTTCTAGCATATTGGATATCCACCTAGTGGTCATCCCTTATACACGTGTAGTATATATATATATATATATATATATATATTTCTAATTGTGGTATCTAAAGTATGTGTGTGAAGGAAGGGCATTACTAATACATAACTTGTGGATTAAGCTTTTTAGTTTCTTGGAGTTCAGCTAATTTAGGTTAGTAGAGTGTAAGAAAACAGGAGCTGTTGTTGTTTAACCCTCAGTTCAGTACCTACCAAGCAAACCTAATGAAAGGTATTCAAGTTGTGACCTTGTGATAGTAGCATATAATTTAAGGACAATTTTTTTTTGTTGCTATTTCTAGCAAGTTGTGCGACCACATAGTTCTTTCATTGATTCCACGAGAGCGCAGGGTAACATCCTGTAATAATAACTACTATCTTATAAACATTCACTTAGCTTGACACCCTTGGGACCAGGCATGTTTTGGAGTTCAGAATTTTTCAGATTTTGGAATTGGTACTACAGTATAATTATAGGGTATATTTTTGATTATACCAAAACACACGCACACACACTGGACCTTAGCACAATCTTCTGGTTTGACAGTTCCTGTCAAACTGTCCAACCTATGCCAGCATGGGGAATGGATGTTAACCCTTTAGCATTTAGATTACTCTGTCAAATGTAATGCTTATTCACATTGTTTTGAATTAATCAAGTATTATCTTGTGGCTTTGAGATTTTGATGATGATGTGGTATATTCTTAGAATGACTTTGTAGGATAAGTGTAAGAGGCTGAATCTGGCTAGTTTGAACATGAAACAAGCTAGAATGTTTGAGTCTGATATGGCTGATTTGAATACTAAAGAGTTAAACAATGATAATGATGATTTACCTTATGGTTTACTCATCTATACCTGGATTCTTACAAAGTTTTTTTTGCAGCACATTCTTCATTCTACTACAAAGGACATCGTTTTTACATATGCTCGAACCAGTTGGTCAAATAACAAAATTGTTGTCAGCATATTTAATGTAGTGAGAATTAAGAATCTAATTAGAATTAGTGTGATGGAGAAAAAAAGACATTAGTTTAACCCTTTAACATTCAGAATGCTCTGAATGTAAGGCTTATTTATTCACATTATTTTCAACTAACCATTAATCAATCATCTCGTAGCTTTGAGATTTTGATGATGTAATTGGGTTTTTTTTTTTTTTTTTTTTTTTTTTTTTAAATGACATAGTAGGACAGATATGAAAGGCTGGATCTGACCATTTTTTTAAAAACATAAAACAATATTTAGGCCAGATATGATTGGTTTAAATGCTAAAGGATTAATGAAGTATTATTTTAATTAACTCATGATTTATGGGAGATAATGTTGGAGAACACCATGAGCCAAAAAAGGAAAAGTCAAAGCCAAATGCTGCTAAGATTTAAATTCAAAATAGTGTGTGCGCACGTGCGAAGACTGATACTTATGGCTTCAAATATGTGTATGGAAGACACTTTTGACAGACAAAAAGATAGCTACTTTGACATTACTGAAGAGGTACAACCACAATACAATTGCTTTATAATGGAATAACATTGCTACTAAGTGGATGAGGAGAGTCACTATATTTCATAGGATGTCTCCCTGGATATTGTCATGTCTAAACTACTGAGTTGTGTTAAGACCTGACATTTTTAAGTATCCTGTATGTTTCCTCATATTGTGCACCATTCTGCTGTTGTATAATTAAACTGTCTCGACCACATTAAAAAAAAAAAATTTATCAGTATTCAAATCATTAAAACGACTCCTGGCTGACTGCAATTTGGTTCTTCTATTGTCGAGCTGTTGGCAGACATGGTACGAATTTTGAAACTCGTTTCATTTCTTTTGTTAATTTTCAAAACATTCTGGTCTGAGCTAACAAAGAATATTCAATGGTTGTCAACCTGACAACTTTCAAAATTTATGGTGGCACCATAAATCATCCTTTTAATGGTAATACTTTTCTGATATTCTTAAGTGTATTGTGTAGTTTTCAGAAGAAATGGATAAATATGTCTGCCATGTAAAATTTAGGGTGGTACACTCAGAAAGTTTGTTTAAAATAAACAGTGCTGTATACAATTAAACTAAGTTTTGTTACACTTTATTGTTAGAGAGCACTTACTCTCAATTCACTACACTACTGTCTCCAAAAAATGTGTAACCCTTTTAACTTAAGGGTGTGCCCCAACTTACTACTTGCATTTGCAGTGGCACTAACTCTGGATAGGTTGAGCTGGCCCTGACCAACAAGTTAACCACATCCTTCACAAATTCTGACCACCTTCAACAGTTAGCCCTAACATTCCAGCAAACTAAAGTAAAGCTTTTGCCAGCTGCCCAAAAGTCCTGGTAAGGTGAGGTGAGGGTTATTAAATTAACCACATTCCCTGCTCCAAAATTAGTGGCCTTGTACAGCAAAATCGATAAATCATTAACTGAAGTACCTTTAGGGATTTCATGGCTAATGCACTTAACAAGTAATAAAAAAAAAAAAAGCCAACTTATATATTTTTTCTTCCACCTTCAGGTATTTGGTGCATTCTGTTCTAGCAGTTGGTCTAACCGTAAGCAGAGCAGCAAAAACATTTCTTATTTTGGAACCGGTGAGACCTTTCTCTTCACATTAAAACCAGAACAGAAGAAGTTCCCTTGGATTGGTTACAGTCGACCAGACATTTCTCGGAATGCTGCTAGCATGTTTATGGCTGGCGATAGTTCAGTTCTCATCATTGGAGGAGGGTAAGTGATATAAAGTTCTTTGAATTTCTAATTAAAACATAAGACATTGTGAACACAAGTGGTGTCCATGACATGCTTACACATTACAGAAGAAAATAATTGGAAATATTTATAAACAGAACTTATAATTCTTTACCAAAGAATCCTCCCTTAATATCGCAGACCAATGCCAACTGATCCACAGAAGCTTGTAGACACAGCACATTATATAAATCTGTCAAAGTATTGTGTCTCCACTGCATGAAACTCTTAGTGGCTGATACTTAAATACTGTGTATATTAAATGAGATTTATCTTCCACTGGATGGAGTACTTTTTTTGTTAATCCTACCTCTAATGGATCAGCAAACTATTTATTTCACTTAGGCATTGCAACAGAATTCAATATATGTATGTCTCTGAATGCAGTAATAAGATGACAACTGGAAACAGCTGTAAGCTAAGAGAATTGTTTATTCTTTTGTCATCTGTTCTTATATCATCATCATTTAACTTACATGCATGCGTGGTTAGGATGGTTGACTGGAGCTGGCCTAGTAGAAGACTACCCTAGCTTACTGTGTCTGTTTTGGCAAGGTTTTTACAGCTGGATGCCCTTCCTAATACCAATCTCTCTGCAGGGTTGACTCAGTGCTTTTTATGTGGCACCAGCACAAGCGAGGTTAGTTTTGGCATGATCTTTACAACTGGATGCCCTTCCAAATGCCAACCTCTTTACAGTGTGGACTGGGTGCTTTTTACATGGCACCAGCACTGGCAGGGTCACCAAGTAACTTGCAAGACAAGGAATCATGAGAGGGACAGAGGCATTTGAGGAGGGGAACTTGTGACAGAAGCAGAAACAGGTGTCTTGCTATAATGGACAGGGCATTGGGAATGTATACACACACACACTTTCTGTGAATTTTATAACAAAGAACTTTAACAAGAAATTTCATCAAAATAGCATGAAACCTCTTCACAGATTCCTTCACATAATGGAAGACATAAAGTTCTAAACAAAATTCATTATATGTACCCCCACTTCTATCTATAAAATATCTGTCTATAGAATTTCACTTAACTTACTGGGGAGTAGCTGCTTGTTTCTACTTCATGCTCTATTTTTTTCGTTTTTTTTTTAGTAAATATCTGAATATTTAGACCTAATTGCCTCAGTTTTAAACTTTTTCTTAGTTACTAACAATGTTAAGACACTGCTTCATTTAAAGTACTGTGTCTCAGTAATTATTTGGCCCTTTTGCACAGTGTTTCTTTAAATAACTAGATTGTAGTATGCACTGACATAAGTGGTACTCTGTCGGTCACAACAACGAGTATTCCAGTTGATCTGATCAGTGGAACAGCCTGCTTGTGAAATTAACGTGCAAGTGGTTGAACTCCACAGGCGTAGTTCTCAGTGAGATTCAGCGTGACACAGAATGTGACAAGGCTGGCCCCTTTGAATTACAGGTACAACTCATTTTTGCCAGCTGAGTGGACTGGAATAATGTGAAATAAAGTGTCTTGCTGAAGGACACAACACACCACTACGAATCGAACTCGCTACCTTACAATTGTGAGCCAAATACCTTAACCATTAAACCACCTGTCTTCACTGACATAGCCATCGTAGAGCTAATGAACCTGTTTCTTAATAATATATTTACATTAGTGTAATGTTAATCTCTCCTTACAGAGGTCTTATATAAGTAGGGTTTTTTTTTGTTTTTTGTTTTTTGATACTAGAACCCTTCATTAACTGAAATTTTTGATAACGACTATTGTTATAAACAGTCCAACTGAAAGAACGTAAGATTACCCCACTTAGGGCGGTTATTATATACGTATGTTCTCCGTAGTGATTGTCATTTCAAAATAATTTTAAAGCAGCGCTTTAGAATTAAATAGATGTCGTAAATTAATTTTATCAAAAGGATTGATGGTTGTTACTATTATTTTGCGACATTTTTTTAAAAAATAGTTTTATCCTCATAAAATATCTTACAGAAACAGCTTCTTTTTTTTTTTGTCAATCCAAGGGAAATAATCGGAGATACTAGTTGGAGGGGAAGTAATTTCGTTAAGTTCTGCAGTTTAATATTTTATGATTTAATTCGGTGACGTTTATTTATTTTATTTTTTTTACTATAATTTTTGCTTTATTTTCAGAGGAGGTAATGCCATTATGCTTGACGAGAACCTACTTCACTGTCGTACAGAAGAAACTGAAACCTTTGGCAATCCACCTTTATGCTCTAGCAAAGATTTTGAATGTAAAGTAGTTGAGATATTTGGCTTCGAGTGAACTTAATTGCTGGTATTTCTGTGAAACGTGTTTGAACTGTAAAGAAGAGAGAAAAAAAACTTGCGTATTGTAGTTCACCTTCAAATTACTGTTGGAATAAGTATGTCACGTACAGAACTATGAAAATGAGGGAGAGAAAAAGTAAAGAAAATTATCTTTCGCTTTAAGGAATTATTTATCTATATATATATATTGTTTTTAACAATTCATAAAACTCGTTTCAAAATGTATTAATTGGTCTGAAAGTTTGATTGGTGAGTGACGATTCCTTCAAAGGATTTTTCTTAGAATTCAATGAATCCAATTCAATTGATTTGATATTCTTCTAAACTGTCTGTGATGTTACCTCCTCTTTACACGAAAAAAATGGCTATAGAACCCCTCTCTCCTCCCATCTGTGATGTGTTCGCATTTTAGATGTGCTTATTGTGCAATTATTTATTTTAATTTTTTTTTAAAACCCTACTTTCTAATTGAATGAAACTTGAATTTGGAAGTAACACATACAACCATCACTATTTTTGAAATTTATGGATTTTTTTTTTAACAAGTAATTTTATATTCACTTTTCTTACTTCATGGTTTTATCTTAATTTATGCATTTTACTCAATATTTTATCCTTTTTTTTTTTTTTTTTTTTTTAATAATTTTATCTTCATTGATTCCTTGCTTGCCATTTCTCCCTAATACGTAACTGTTAGGAATTGCTTTTAGTTTTTGTTATTGTTCCTCTAAATTCTAAGAATAAAGATTTGTAAGAGGAAAACAAAACATCTTAGCTTCATTTTTTAAAATTATTTTTTTATACAAATGTTAGCATTAATTTATAAGTATTATCAGTACATTACAATACCAATAGAAAGTGAAGTGAGGTTAGCTGTGTGACAGTGACAAAGTGAAGCTGCTTTCTGAAATTCTATTGTCAAAGTGAAAAAGAAAAATCAAAAGAGTTCTACTGCTGGTTTCTGGAAATCTTCAGACTTTTATTCCCTTAATGTAGTTTTTACATAGAATTCCTGTTTGAGGGTTAGCAAAAATCTAGTGGCAGACACCATTTCAAAGACTGAAACTTCCTTGGATATTTTAGATTCATATTACTTGTTTTGTTGGCATTAGTTTTGTTTTTACATACTAGTTGCAGATGGTTCAGAGCCTGGGTAGAAAATGGTAGCATAATAGTGTTTTTGATTCAGGCATATTTGTATTCTCAACTGCAGGCATTGCATTGATTGCTTCTTGACTCTACATTATCCATCTAAGAATTCAGTGTTATTACAATAAAAAAAAATTTTAAATAGCAGTGGATGATAATATTGGATGAATTAATACATTTTATGGTATTTTGTATTTCTTTATATTTGCAATTGTTGAACACTAGCATCATTGGTTACAGGTTTCCAGCAGGTTAATTAATCACTGGTTCTCTGCATTTCTGACTGAGGGTGACAAGGGAGTGTTTGTAACTCAATGCAGAATATTGCCAAGGTATATATGCACATGCACGTCTTCTGCACAGTATTTGTTAGTCAAGTCTCATTCACATATTATTGGTCAGACTGAGCCAGTTGTTGAAGATATTGCCCCCATATGCAGCATACATTGGGGCCCCATGTCTAGAACCACATGGCTGCGAAATTCTCTTAATTATGCAGTCATACCTGTAGACCCCATTAATTTCTAAGTTCAAATCCCACTGAAATTGACTTTGAGGAGGTGGAAGGCATAAAAAGAAAATGTGGTAGTAAAGTTTTAAGTTAATTTAATCAACTATGCTGTCACCACTACCACCAAACAAATTGCTTAGTGACATTCCATTCACCTTTTCCTTTTATCCTTTCAGGGTCAATGTAATCGACTGGTCCCCTCCACCAAAATATCACATTTTTTTGTTTATAGTAGAAAGAAATTGTTATTATTAAAGTGGTGGTAAGGTAATGGAATTGTTAGCATGCTGGAAAAAATGCTTAACGGCATTTGAACATTGTGTTCAAGTTCCACCAGGTCAATTTTGTCTTTCCTTCTTTTGAGGTCATGACATCTCTCTTCCTTCAAAAACTGCTGCCGTTGTCTCAAAATTTGAAGCCATTATTATTATTATTAAAACATGGTTTTATATCAGACAAAATAACTACTGATTAGCAGAATTAATAGTTCATCCAACAAAATGAATGATAAACGGCTGAATTGTTGGTGTATGAGAAAAATGCATTTTAGGGATTTAGTAAAATGTTCCAAGTTCCTGATGTTGACTTTACATTTCATATTTCTGGCATCAATAATATATATATATATGCACCACTCACATACTGGGGTGTGATTTCATTCTTTACCTCCCCCAAATTAGTGATCTCCATTAGGAATAATTTTTACCTCTCATTTGACCAGATTGACAGAATCAGTCGAGCTTGGTCAAAATATCTTGCCATCTTTGTTTTCTGCTCTTTACATCCCAAGTCCCCCTACACTGCCAAAGTCAATTTTGCCTTTCATTCTACAGAAGTCGGTAAAATAAAGTGCCAGTTTAGTACAGGAAAGGCAGGTTGTGAGGTTGATTTAATTGACTGTCCTCCCCTACTATATTTCTAGACTTGTGCCTACATTAAAAATGATCGTTAAATTAGAGTTGTTTTCTTTTTTTGTGTTTTAAGTTCAAATCCCACCGAGGTCAATCTTTTTGTTCCTTCCATAGTCAATGAAATAAAGATAAGTACTGAGATTAATATAATTGACCATTCCGTGTCAGCCTTTTGTTTATGAAGGAAATCATCATCATCATTATTATTATTATTATTATTATTATTATTATTATTATTATTATTAAGGTGGTAAGCTGGTAGAATCATTAGTATGCCAGGCAAAATGCTTAGCAGTATTTCGTCTGTCTGCACATTCTGAGTTCAAATTCCGCTGAAGTTGACTTTGCTTTTCATCCCTTCAGAGTCAATAAAATACGTATCAGTTGATCACTGGGGTCGATTTAATCAACTTAGCCCCCTCCCCCGAAATTGCTGGCCTTGTGCCAAAATTCGAAACCCATTATTATTATTAAGGTGGTAGCTGGCAGATTTGTTAGCACACTGAATAAATGCTTAGCGGTATTTCATGTCTTTATATTTTGTGTTTTAAGGTGATGAGCTGGCAAAATACTTAGCAATATTTTTGTCTACCTTTACGTTCTGAGTTCAAATTCCACTGTGGTTGGCTTTAACTTTCATCCTTTTGGGGTCAACAAAATAAGAATCAGCTGAGCATTAGGGTCAACGTAATCAACTTGTCTCCTCCCACGAAATTGCTAGCCTTGTGCCCAAATTTGAAACCAATATTTATTATTGGCAAGCTGGAAAAATCCTTAACCTGTCAGACAAAACGTTTAGCTGCATTTCTTCTGGTTCTTCACAATCAGTTCAAATTCTGCGAAGTTTAGCTTTGCCTTCCACCTTTTTGGTGTTAGTAAAATAATTCCCTTAAAATTGCTGGCCTTGTACCTAAATTAGAATTACTGCACCTAGATGGCCATGGGGAAATATTACCTTGCTTGGAAACAAGTGGGGGTTAGTGACAAGGGTATCTAGTCATGGAAAATCTGCTTCAAATTCCATCTGATCCATGCTAGCATAGAAAAGTAGATGTTAAAACAATGATGAAATTTTTATTTGAATATGCAGAATTGACAAGATAAATAATGGCTGCTATCATGTTGTTATTTAGAGACTGATTTTATATAATTATAAAGGTTTCTAATGTAAGCAAATCACCTAGATTTGGGGTAAGGGTGCAGTGGGTTCTGTCTGACCTGAAGGATGACTGACAAAGTTGACCATGGTGGGATTAGAATGTGAAGGTCTGACTGTATTCCTTGAGACTCTTTGTGCAATACTTAAATTGATGCTGTAATGACAATAGTTGATTGGTAGTTTATTTTTATCTACCTCGGAAAGGTGAAAATCAGATAATGATAATAATCCTTTCTATAATAGGCAGAAGGCCTGAAATTTTGGGAGGGAACACTAGTCAATTTCATTGACCCCAGTGCTTGATTGGCATTTATTTTCATCAACCCTGAAAGGATGAAAGGTGAAGTTAATCTCAGAGATATTTGAATAATTCAGGATAATTTTTGTACAAGACCAGGTGTTTTAGGGGAGGGTCTAAATCTATTACATTTCCTTCAGTACTCAACTGATACTTATTTTATTGACCCTGAAAGGTTGAAAGGCAAAGTCGGCCTCAACAGAATTTGAACCCAGAATGTAAAGAGATGGAACAAATGCCACTAAACATTTTGTCTGACTCCTGATCCTGCCAGCTTACCACCTTAATAATAAATGGTGTCTCTGTTTATATATCCATCCATGTATGGGCATATCTAGCTACTTCCAAGTAAGTTAGTCTAGATCTCACATAGCAATAATGAGTAAGGGTTTGAAGTACATCTTTGTCTAATTAAAGGCAAATCTGCTAATTAGTTTTCTTTCAGAGTACTATGAATACTGTCAATAACATGCTTTGTCATTTTAAAAAATGAATTAAAGCAGAAAACTAAAATAAAAGAAATTTATATATATATGTATATGCATGCATGCACCCAGACTCACAGTCTTCCATACACATGTAACGTATTGTCATATTATACACACAAAAACAACTATATATATATTAGAGTAGTATAGTTTTCATGAAGCATCATCTCATTAAAGCCTGAAAGAGACAGGCTTCTATTAGAGGCCTGTGAAGCTTAGTCACCTGGATCCAAATCAAACCGTTTAAAATAATACATGTAACTTCTACTAAATGTATTAGGTGCCCCTTTTCTTCCATTTATCCACTCGTTTGTGTGTATATGTATGTATGTTGGCGATTTCTTTGCCTCCTTTCCAATGAAGAGCTATACTTGAAATGTCAAACTCTTGTTTTACCAAGCATCAAGCTAATACATTCCTTGTGCATGTCCTCTTGTCCATTAATTTTATTCATTTATTTTTGAATTGACTATATATATATATATATATATGTATACAAAAATAAGAGGAATGACCAGCAAAAGTGGACTCCTATATGCTTGAAATAGATGCCGAATCATCTAACCATGAAAAATGTTCTCAGTAAAAATTTAGTGACACAACAGGCTGTTGTGTCGCTAAATTTTTACTGAGAACATTTTTCGTGGTTAGATGATTCGGCATCTATTTCAAGCATATAGGAGTCCACTTTTGCTGGTCATTCCTCTTATTTTTGTATGTAATATAATTTTAATCTTTGGATTTTTTTAATATGCTGGACCACTGGTTTTAATTGATTAATATTAATTTCTACCCTTATTAATAAATTTTATATATATGTATATATATATATATATATATATACACATACGTAATATCATAGCTTTTTTTTTTTTTTTTTATAAACCAAAACAATGCAGGTTATAAAAATTATACAGGTTGATAATTTTATCTGGTATTTCAAGGTTGGGACCCCTTCCTGAAATATTTGGACAGAGAAGTCAGCGAATAACAACTTTTCTCCAAACCTTTCCTGACAAAGGGTTCTTCTAAGCCTGAAATGTTGTAATATCAGGTATAAAACAATCAATCTGTTTCCTTTTTATAAACGCATTGCTTCAGCTTTCAGAAAAAAAAATATACTCAAAATTTAAATATAGTCATTTATGTGTATGTATATATAGTTTTTGTGTGTGTGTGTGTACATGCATTTATGCACACACACACATACATACACACCTCCAACAATGTTTTGCTACAAAATATGAAATGGTCACCTTTTCTGTTTGCTGCAGCAGAAAAATGCCCCAAGGGCATGTTCTGTACAACACTTAAGTTTTAACCCTAATTTCCTTATATATACACACACACACACCATTCCTATGCTTTTATACTTATCATTGTTTTACATACATACACAAATATTAGTTATTTACTTTCTTTCACCGCCATCTTTAAACATCAACATTAATTTCTCACTGTGATAATTTAAAAAATTCTTTTTAATAAAAAAAAATAAATAAAATACTTTTAGTTTTGTTTTTCTCTTGTGTTGCTATTTCTTTTTTTTATATTTCACTTCTGACTATCTGTGCAAATTAACCAGTTGGTTAACTTGGTCTTTTGCAACCCTAGTGTCCCATTCTCTCTTTCTCTCACACACACAAACAAGAGTGCTCTTTTGTCTGTGTGGCATCTTGGACTTTTTTATCATAACCTCAGTCAACTGATGACTTACAAGTGGTGAAATTGGATGGACAGAAACTGTGGAAGCCTGTCAGATGAACTATACTTGTAATTCAAAAAGGACCAACTTTTGTCATTATGTCCTCACATGGCACCATACTGATTCTGTCCAAGGATTACATTAACCTTTGAGCATTTAAACCATCCATGCCTGGCATAGGGTAGTGAGCTGACAATTGTTAGCAGACCAGGCAAAATGTCTTTGTTCCAAGTTCAAATTCCACAAAGTTGACTTTGCCTTTTATCCTGTTGGGCTCTATAAAATAAGTACCATGTGGTCACTGGGGTCAATGCAATTGGCTTAACTACTGGGCATGAGTATAGAAACTGCTCCCTTTGTCAAGCCAGTATGGCAGAGTGGGCTTATCAAACGAGTATGATCTCAAGCCATTCTTTGGTGGAGAGAACATGCTGAGCCCTTTGTGCTACAGTGGACTGAACATGAGCAATCCAATCCAAAAATGTCTGGTCTAAATATTTTACCAGTTTTATATCCAAACTGACCAGATCCAGTCTGCCACACCAACCCTAAAAATAATCACAATGTGGTTGGTATTTGGTAGGGCATTCAGCTGTAAAAATCATACCAAAACTGACGTTACCTGTGCTGATGCCATGTAAAAAGCAATCAGTCTACTCTATGGAGTGGTTGGTGTTAGGAATGGCATCCAGCCATAAGAACCATGCAAAACGGACACAGTAGTCTGGTGTAGTCTTCTACCTGGTTGGCTCCTGTCGAACCATCCAACCTATTCTAGCATGGAAGACAAACGGTAAATGATGATGATCATCAGAATCTCAAAGCTATGAGATAATGCAAAGTCAATTCACAACAATATGAATAAATAAGCATTACATTTCACAGAGTAATCTGAATGCTAAATGGTTAAGGTTACACTTGTCTGTGGTGTACACAGCCACTTACTTAAATACATACACAATAAGCCGTTCAGTGGAGCAAACAACAAGAATACTCATTATCAAAATCAGTGGAGTTCCATTTCCATAAGTTTGTGCATTATGTATGTATACGTCCATTTGTGTTTCAAGCAAATGGGTCCTTCCCTTTGTTACCCTTTTGTTTTTTTTGTTTGTTTTTTTTTGTTTTTTTTGTACTTTTTTTATACGGAAATTTTGCTATGGCGTGTTGATGTTCCGAAGAAGCGTGGCAGTATACATGATGGTGGTGATGCCCCATGTTTATACATTGTTATTAAATATGCCTTATCTTAAAAAAAAAAGAACTGAAAGTATGTCTTTTGTTGTGGTTTGTATAAAGTATCCTGCCTGTGGAATAAAATGACAAAGTAAATGATATGCAAAAAAGAAAAAAAACAAAGAAAAGCACACAAACACATTCTTATTGTTTTGTTTTTATGATTTTTAGCATGTTCATAATTTTTCAGATTATTAATTCATTTTCAGAAATGTTTTTTTCTTCAATTCATTATATAGGCTCAGGTGTGGCTGTATGGTTAAGATGTTTGATTTCCAACCTCATGGTTTCAGGTTCAATTCCACTGTGTGACATCTATGATAAGTGTCTTCTGCTATAGCCCCAGACTAACCAAAGCCTTGTGAGTGGATTTGCTAGGTGGAAACTCGTTGCATATATGTGTATTATGTAGTCTTATGAATTGATTTCGTAGACAGACTGGAAAAAAAACTCATATATATATATATATATATATAGATAAAAGACAAAGTAGACCTCAGTGGAATTTGAACTCAGAATGTTAGGCCTGGCAAAATGCAGCTAAGTATTTTGCCTGACATGCTAACAATTCTGCCAGGTCACTGCCTTCAAATACCAGCTTAATGACTGCTGTTTTACTAAATTCATTATTTTCAAAATTAATTTAAACAAGTCAGAGTATTTCAGTAGCACTCCGTCGCTTTCAACGTCGAGGGTTCCAGTCGATCCGATCAACGGAACAGCCTGCTCGTGAAATTAATGTGCAAGTGGCTGAGCACTCCACAGACACGTGTACCCTTAACGTAGTTCTCGGGGATATTCAGCGTGACCAGTGTGACAAGGCTGACCCTTTGAAATACAGGTACAACAGAAACAGGAAGAAAGAGTGAGAGAAAGTTGTGGCGAAAGAGTACAGCAGGGTTCGCCACCATCCCCTGCCGGAGCCTCGTGGAGCTTTAGGTGTTTTCGCTCAATAAACACTCACAACGCCCGGTCTGGGAATCGAAACCGCGATCCTATGACCGCTGCCCTAACCACTGGTCCATTGCGCCTCCACATTTCAGTAGCAATATGGTAATAAAAGGCTTAATCATGATGATATTAACAATTTTTGACTAAACCAAAAAAAAAAAAAAAAAAAATACAATGCAAGAAGAATTGTTTGCTTGAAAATTAAGGTAAAGAACTTCCAGAGGATGAAGACCTTTTCTGAGGTCAAATGTCATTTTGATTTTCCCCTACAAAATACACAGGACACGTTTCTTTGATGCCTATGCTACGTATATGATACACATTCCCAGTATTTTTCAACTACCAGAGTAACTTGGGACTTATGAAAGGAAAAATTTATACTTATAACCTCGTAATTGTTTACAAATTCTTCACAGCAAAGGAATATATAAAAAGAAGAAGCTCGTCAGACTGCTCATGGACCCAACAGACAAAATAGAAAAGACGCTTCTCCGGAGGATGGCGAGGGGGGGGGGGAGATACTCTGCAACGGCCTCTCTGACTCATGGGGCTCGCTTTTGTCATAGTGGTGAACAGGGATATGGTCTGGGGTCCGAGAACGCCGAAGGTCTCCACTCCCACAGGCTCGACCATAAACCTATCAAAGAGCCACTGATACTTTAACAGTTTGCTCTCCTCGGCCTAACAAACTGCAGAGTTTGGGCTGGTAGCTGAACACACCATGATATCTCTGGAGAAGGTGTCACTGCACGTGACATCTTAGATGAGAGAGCCTACCACCACGGGACGGATAAATTATTATATTGTCAAGCCTTTTACATCCCCTTAGTCTAGCCCCGCTGGTTTGAGCTCAGAAGGAAAACAAGCAACCTCTAGGCCATGTTTTATGATCTCGTTAAGAGCAACATGGCATGGAAACGGCCAGCACTGTAACGGCATGACAATGGGTGGAGGCCGAAAGAATCCACACTGAATCAGCAGTTACATATGTGAGGCTCACAGATTTCGAGGCCAAGCCTCATGGAGACACCGATGTACAGACTGTCGCTATCAAGCTGAGTGCCAGTCGAGAGTGATGGCACTGCATTGCTTCAAAATTTATATTACTCAGAACATATAAAACAAGGGTTAACTAGAAGTCTGAAAACTAGCATGGACGTTCAGGACAAACTTTATGACAATGCTTTCGACAGGCGAAGAGATAATGCTAGCGCAGATTGAATGAATGTTTTAACAAGGCAACAGGTGTTGCAAAGACAATGTTAAGTTACATATGTTGCTGTTTCATTCATAGTACTACAACAGCCATTATAAAATAACGTGTACACACACAAGCACATACACTCACACATACATACATACATAAACGCACACACGTTCTTAAACACGTTCAACTAATATATTTAGACACACACCAGTATAGCGAAGAGCTATGTAGCTATGGTTGAATTTTTTAAATGTCATTGGGGTTACATTACAACACACAAGTACACACACACACACATTTAAAATGTACTTTAAGGTTGTGTAACAACGCTCACTCATACATTTATCAGTAACGTAGATGGGGCGGGGCGACGTGCTGACGCAGTTCACCACTCATGGCAACACGGTTTTGGATCTGCTCTAAAAACCTGTGTAGGCTTGGTGGCCCGAGGAGTGGAGGCTGTAAACCCAAAAGCTTCCCCGGGTGGTACACTAGCTACGTGACATGCATACACACATACATACGTGCATGCATGCTTACATAAATGCATACATACATATATAGGTAAATTTTGATTTTACCCCCTGCATACACACATACATACATGCATGTCTATATGCATATATTGGAGGCATAACCATGTTCTAAAGTAAGGGGAACGAGCAAAAAAAAAAAAAGGCTGTGACATAAACAATTTTAAATCATTTCTCTTACATTACGCGAAATATTCCATTAATTGTGATATACGCAATTGTATTCTACGTTCATTAACCCATTCGTGCCGAAATTTTTCTAGAGAATGATATTGCCTGAAAATTCACAGATACTATTATTTTGACCTAAATAACTGAAAAAAATTTCATTGAAATCCGTTTGATATTTCCTGAAATAATCACTGTCAGTTATAACGGACATTAGGCACTGTACATATGAATCTTTAATAAGCTTGTTGACTGCAAATTACTTTTTAGAAGTTAATAAAAAGTATTATACCTGACCATAACTTTATTATGAAAACTAGCAGAGCCACCCGGCGTTGCCCGGGAATGAAATTGTTGCTTATTGGTACTTGGAAACTTTTACGATAATTAAAATGGGGATTAAATGAAAAAAATTCACACAGCAAATATACCACGTTATTGTTTCACTGTTATATACACAGATATACATTGACGCATGTCAGTCGAAAAGTGAAAGTGTAATAGTAATACTTACTTTAACACTCAATGGTTTTACACTTTTATATATGACATGTACATACTATTCATGTAAGTGCTTCTTCATATACTATGTTTTCTGTCTTGCCATGTTTTTCACTGAGAATGTAGAGGTTCTTTTCATCTCCAACTCTAGAACATCCGACATACAGCTGACCATGTGAGAAGCAAGGTTGAAGGAGGTTAAGTTCCACTACCTTTAGAGATTGACCTTGTGCTTTGTTGATAGACATTGCAAAGCTAAGTTTGACCGGAAACTGCAGTCTCTTGAACTGAAAGGGGAGATCATTTGAAATGAGAGGTATCCTTGGAATGAAGACATTCTCACCCATCATGTTGCCTGTAATTATTGTTGCTTCCAACACATGGGGCATGGCTGTTTTAACAACCAACCTTGTTCCATTGCAGAGTCTGGGTGCATAAAGGTTTCTTAATAGCATTATGGGAGCACCTATTTTCACGATCAGAATGTGTGGTGGAAATCCTGGTGGCTGAAGTGAATTGAGGAACTCCACTGGGTAATGCGTTGCCTGTTGTTGATCAGGGACAGAGTTAATTGATCTGTATGAACATTCAGGTCCTGGAAGCTGAGTTAACAAATTTAAATTCAGCTTGTCTACAGAATCATTCCTTGGTGCCAGAATTGTTCTTTCACATAGCTACTTGTGACTTTTGTAGTTTGTGGCAATGTTTGGAAACATCTTGCTCTTTAGTTCTTCAAGGGAGGCAGTCATATTGCCACATGGGAGATGATGCAGATTATCTTGTGGATCTTGTGGAAGTTTTCCATTTCCATTGTCAAGTAACTTGTTGGAGAACTGTGCGGCTAACAGGTCACCATGAATGTGAACCCTCATGTTGGTTGTCAGAGTAAGCTGTTTGACATGTTGCCAGATATATGAGGACTTGATGCAAGCTCTCAGCTCATCCACCCTGGTTCCTCTGGGAACGACAGGCAGTGTTTGCCTGAAGTCACCAGCCATGAGGAGGGTGACACCACCCATGATCTTCTTATTGTTTCTGAAGTCTTGTAGTGTTCTATCAAGCGCTTCAAAGGCTGCCTTATGGGACATTGTTGCCTCATCCGAGACAATGAGTTTGGCATCTGTAAGGAGTTTTGCTAACGCTGTATTCTTTGTTATGTTGCATAACGGAGATTCATTTTGGATGAGGTTCAGAGGCAGCTTGAATGTTGAATGGGCTGTTCTTCCACCTGTTAGGAGTGTGGCTGCAATTCCAGAGGATGCAACAGCCAGAGTAATCTTCTTCTGTCTCACCTTGGCAAGGAGCAGGTTGATCAATAATGTCTTTCCTGTGCCTCCAGGAGCATCTAAGAAGAAAACCCCACCAGTGTTATTGTCCACAGATGTAAGAACTTGCCAGTATACCTCCTTTTGATCCTGTACCAGAATTAGTTCCTTTTCATTGACAACTGCTTGCAAACTTTCCATGTTGTATGATGTTTCCCTGATTAGCTCTTGTGCTAATCTGTGTTGAACATCTTTGACAGGAGGAGCTGGAAGACCATAGATTTCAAGTTTGTTTCCACCCAGTGATTGAACCTTGTCGTCTATTAATCTTAATGTCTCATTGAAGATGTCATCATTGAATGTGACATCACCGTCACACTGATATTGAATTCTTTGAAGAATGTCTTCAGAAAGCAGTATCGAAGGTACCAGAAAAAAAACCCCTCAGCAACAGGGAAAAACACAAAACCGTACTTCTGTTAGTAAATGATGAAATTACTTACATCAGTAAATGTGAACTTGTTAGCGAATGAAAACGTAAACTTTTATTGAGAACAGTAACGATTGAAGTTAAAATGATGTTGAATCGAAATTTGTCACTCAGTGAACGAAACAGCAACACAAAACCGTACTTCTGTTAGTAAATGATGAAATTACTTACATCAGTAAATGTGAGTAAACTTTTAGTGCGAACAGTAACGATTGAAGTTAAAGTGAAGAAAAAACTATGGCTACCGGAAGTTGACATTGAGGAACCTTTTTAAAGAAGTGAATCTTAAATATAAAGCAATATTATTTATTTTTAATTTAAAAAATCAAATGAAGAGCCTAAGATTTATCCGAGGTCAAATTATTCACGCATCAGAAGTATGGAAGCATTTGGTGAAGTCGATTTCACGTGAAAAGCGATTACACACACATCTCTGTTTTATATATAGTATAAATAATTCCTTTTCACATAAATATCAATGAAAACTGAAAATTTATTTAGTAAAATACATCCTTTTGAAATGAAACTGTACAGCTTTACTAAACATGATACTTCTTGAAACATTTGGGATGAACGCCTACATCACATTTTTCACATTTGAAATGACTTTTCTCAGAACACTCTTTGCCTCTTCTTTCATTTGGAATATATTCAATCCAATGCATGTCTTGCATCGTCTTCCAAATGAACAGATGTGCGTTTTCTTTGAAACTTTGGAATGCCATTCTTTTCCAATAGAGTTAGAGAAATGTTTTCAATGAAATTGTGTAATATAATTTTGTGCCCTGCACTATTCATCAAGATGCATGCATTTTGGGTTGCTGCAGATACAAAATATGAAAAAATAGGTCATCACCATTTATTTTGCCGCATTCGAATCCTATAGGAACCGATGTTATGATCCAGAAGGTCAACAAATCCCATATATTTGTTGATGCTTTCAGGCTGTGGAATTGGAACATATTTCTCTTGAGGCTTATCATAGCGCTCAACTGTGGACATTTTATAGGTTTCAAAGTTTGATAATAGAACAACATAGTTATTATCTTTCCATTTCACAGCGACTATATTTAAAGTCAACTGTTCCTCTGGGGCATGCTTTCATTTCAGTTTTCGTTTTGAAAAGACATCTAGCCGTTCTATTTTCTCTGCAGGTTCCCGACGCACACATTCCTTTCTCAAAAAGTTTCTCCATCAATTGAATACTTGTGAAATGTTTATCAAAAAATATTTTGAAACCTTTATTGTCTGGTACTCCTACAGCATCAATGAGATCAAGGACAATGTCCCCACCTAGGCCAAATGCATTTTCGGTTTTATTGAGACCGTCTTTCTTGACAGTCAAAAGCATGCATATATCAACGTTGAGAACAAAGGTCCCAAACTTTGAAACCAAACCGCACTTGTTTCCCTTTTATAAATTGTTTGGCATAGTGCTTGCCATAATATGGAATCATACTTTCGTCAACAGACTAGATTATTTTTTTTTGTAAGTGGTCAAGTAGAGGTCTGAGTTTGAATACACGATCGTCTCCTGAAGCATCGGTGTTATCCACTAAATGGATATTTCTCAATATATTCTCAAATCTGTCTCACCTCATTCCATTTTGTCTTCAGATGACTAATACCTTCTTTTATTAGGGAGTGGACAGTGAGCTGACATAAGCAATCCATCAAAGAATACATACAGTTCCGATTTGCATACATTCAGAACTTTACCTTTTTGAACAGTATATCGGTTTGTTTGTTCTATGATGTCATTCAGTAATTCATCTGTGAAGAATAAACTAAAGAAATCTACAAGATTTGAGCAAGATTTTGCTTCCTTGGATATATTTACAGGCTCACATGAAGTTGAAACACGATTCAGTAACAACACAAAGAACAATTATAATGGGAGAAGACGATATTCATCCGATGTCGTGAACCTTGCCTCCCATTATTCGTGTAAAAAAGTAACCATAATATGCTATCTCAAACCCTTAATATTTGTTCTGTCTTTTCTGTTACTGCAGCTGATGTTGCCGTTGTTGTTATTGTTGTTGATATTGTTGTTATTTAAGCTGGCAGAATCGTTAGTACACTGGGCAAAATGCTTAGCGGCATTTCGTCTGTCTTTACTTTCTGAGTTCAAATGCTTTGACAAAATAAATAGCATTTGAACACTGGTGGTGGTGGTGGTAGGGTCGATGTAATCGACTTATTCCTGCCCCCAAAATTACTGGCCTGTTGCCAAAATTTGAAACCGATACTGTTGCTTTTGTTGTTCTCATTGAGCACGTCTTTGATCAAAAGCATTCCAGCCATGACTATCATGTTTTGTATTCAGGCATAATGTGAAATCAGCAGAACAGGAGTGTTGGTGTCCCTTTAGAACATTTACGGATGACGTCACGGTGCAGGAAGCGAAGTGGAGCCTTCATAGATTAGAGAATCACGTGGCATCGGCGCCAATGAGTTTCAAGCCCACAGTTTCAATTCCAGTGAGTAGCTTCGAAGAAAGGAAATGTCACCGACAAGTTCCACATCAAGGTAAGAATACTAGATATAGTGTATCACAGAAAAGCTGACAAAGAGCCCCGGGAAGGCCTTTAACTACAGTCTGAATTGGTGACCAGAGCTGAATTGGAGAGCTAGTTGAGGACTAGAAAAGTCGGAGTCACTAGGAAGATTTAAGGGTTAGGTCTGACAGCACGCGGTCTTCCCAAGAATCTTCTGGCCCCTGCTTGTCTATGAAGTTCTCAATGACAGTGGTTGACAGCTTACAGCGTATGGGAAGTCGCTATCTTCGCAGATGGCTGGCTTTGTCACGCACTTTGAGCAGCATTAGATTGTACAGAAACAATAACAAATTCAGGTTTCCCGTCTAGTTCTGTCAGGAATTTATGGAGTCGTAACAGAACGCCTGCTGCATACTGGTGCAAGGGACACCAATGTTTCTAGTACTAGGATTGCAGTGAGAATTGGAAGGAAGTGGAAGATACAGAAAACCATGCCAAACGTGTGGGTTGCATTAAAAATAACACTAAGGATATCTATAACTGTGATTTTGAGAGCGAAAGAGAAAATTTAGTTAGCTAAAGCTTATAAAAGCCATATTTATGGTCGTTCAGCACACAAAAAGATTAAATTCTTTGGTAATTTTGCTTGTATAAAATATTATAAAATGTATATAAATAAAGTGTTATGAAAACATTTGTAGATATAAAGTCCAGAAAAATTCTTTTAGCTAGGATAATGTATCTAGTTTTTTTTTAGCATCTGTTCGTTTGTTCATAGAAAATTAATTACATCTGTAGGAAATCAATGGTACCCTTCAGACTTACTCTCTTACCCATCCAACATCCTCCACTCAGTGTTTGTTTGTAATATGTGACAAGATCATTGCTAATAATGGAGACTGTCTGTCTGCCATTTCCTCCTCCTCTCTCTCCTTCCTATTTATATTAATAAAAGGATTTCAAACTTTGACGTTGTGGTTGAACTGTTGTTCTTTTTAGCTTGTTTATTGACATTTATACTTTATTCCAACATCTGCAGTTTTTCTTCCTTGAGAAAAAGAAATTTTTAATATTTGTAAAGGCATCGAAATTTAGCTTCCCTCTCGTCTTTTTCGTACGTACTGACTCTTTAAGCCACTATGACGGAAACTGGAGATGCTGAAGGATATGTAGTGAAACTACCTACCGCCATTAGATACAAAACTGCTATCGCCATTCTTCTCATTTAAATATAAATAAATGCGAGCGTAGTAGAGAACCCATTCCTTGTCATCACGTGACTGATCATTATTCGAATCGGCAACTTCTTCGAACCGTTCCCGCCAGAACGCAAACTGACCAATCACGGCCCCTAATAAGGTCACGTGATAGAGTATATTTCTACCATCTGATGAGCCAATAGTTTGTTATAAATAGCTTTAACTCGGCGGCCAAATTTGTCTCGGTCCAGTTTCTCTTTGAGAACTGTTCCGTGTACCACACGACAGCAGCAGCAGTTCCAGCGACCACTTCAACAGCTTCGTCCAGCCACGATGACCACCGCCGTCGCCACATCAGCAACAAGAGTCTACGACTACTATCCAGCATCATCGTCATGACCAACACGATTACTACCAAACAGCTTCTACACCACCAGCGTCAACACGACTTACTATGTACACCAAACCAAACCTCCGCGGCACATCTCTCTCTTCGATTCTGTTAGGTGACTCAGCTTCACCACGGTAAATAAACAGACAAGAGTTCTCAGCCAGCGACGAACATCTGTATAACAAGAATCACGACCCGGCATCGATGCCACGACATCACAACTAGTGATCAGCTCTGCCAAACTCAGCCAACTCACTTCACATACAGATTCATATTATTGTGTACCCAAGAACTGGTATAATTGTTCACGTGTTATTGACTCTCTTTCTATTTGCTGTAATAATACACATACACATACATGTATCACTCACATACACACTTTTCTTTGTATGACGGCCTCTCTTTGATTATGTTCTTATATGTCGCATTCACACTCACACACAGACATACATCTTTAACGCTACAATAAATATCTCTGTTATTCATCTAATACGGTTGTGGTCTTTCATTACTGGTCATCTATGTTATCGTCGCATAACATATCATATATATCATCTTCGATATATATCTATTTTGTGTTCGACCGTGTAACCCGTTTAAATAAAAGGAGTCCTCTGTTTTTCCATTCGTCACCATTTCTCCTTTTATGAGTTCGCACGGTCGTCCCTTACAGATATCTCGCGCGAGCTAGGACGTGGAAGAACTGTGTCGGCATATACGGACGACGTCACCATCATAGTGTCGGATACCAAGTACATTGAGGTGATATGCACTACTCTGAGGGACTACGATGAGGTGACAGGAGTAAAAAGCAACCAAGAAAAGTCAGTAAGACTGCAGCTCGGTTTCTAGAGAAGCTGTCCAACAACATCGTGGCGCGCAGAGCGGAGGGGCTAGTTTAATTACTCAGGGTCTAATTTGATCCAGATTTCCAAGTGAGAAGAACTAGGATGAAGTGGCGAGCTAAGGGGCCATTCTCATCCAGAAATGGCTTGAGATAAAATTATCCCTGAAATGCTTACACGGTATCCGTCAAAAAATTACCACCCAGACCCTTGTGCCTTTCCCCAGGTCACATCTCACAGGACTGGAACGCCTGCTTTTTTCGCTTTCTGTGGAAGGTACGCATTCAACTAGTCTTGCACTCTATTTGTTGTTAACACCTGCTAAGTAGAACACAAAGCACTCTGTGGTTGCTGATGCGCAGACATGTGCTAAGGTTGCGACATCGTCAGTGTTTTCTTGGCAGTGTGTAGATGTGATCACCGTTTTTCAGACTCGCTTTTCCGCAAGTACTCTGACTAAGCTGCAGTCTTGGATCAAGCGTACACCAAAGCAAAGCGCCTGACACCTAGAGTGTCGTCAGATGCTCACAACCCTTAGCCAGTCGGGCAATGGAGTCTGTGGAAGTTCTACTTATACGTTCTATAGAGGTTCGGTGGTGGTGGTGGTGGGGGTGGGGGGGGGCAAGAGCAATAACGTTCTTGAGGAAATTCTGGGCGTCGACGAGAATCAACTACTGGTCCGGGGGACTTTTTAGCCGAAGCTCATAGAAAATTTCCAGAAATCTCTGACCAGGCAGTGCTAGCGATGGTCGGGCATTGTCGGTTCGAGATACACTTTGCAGGCTGTCAGCCAGGCCTGCCCGAGATGCATGCAGAGCAACGAAACTGTTCTGCACACACTCATCGAGTGCCCGAGTATCGCTGATTGTAGAATTATGTCGAACAGTTGCTATCGTATGTAGGATGGATCTGGCTATCGGCTGACTCCTTTGGGAAGAGCAGGAAGTATTTATCTGTCTGGTGGCCTTAGAAAAAGAGATTGTTTGGAGGAACTGACTGAAAAGGCTGAAGACAGACACCTTCCTCTTAGGTCAAGCCCTCAACAAACTTTTCGAGTGAAACTTGAAACGGAAAGTAAGAATGCAAACTTGTTGAAAGGTGTATGGGAGTGGCAAGAATAATCCAAACGGACAGCCTACTCTGAGCATGCACCTATTGATTGAGGGAGGATGATAGAGAGGGGAGTGGCACTTACCTTAGTGATCAAAATAACCGTGGTTTTGTGGGGTTTCCATGAGAATCCAAAGTCTCCCCACATTTGAGAAATTTCTCTTGTTTGAATTTATTGCTTTGTAGTAACGCCGTGCGCATGCGTAGTCTCACGCATGCGTGGAATTAAACAAGCAAGCTTTCCCGCTTAATTCTATCTCTTTCTCGGTCGGCCGACCATGAGCATGGACGTGTCAAGCAGTGTCTCCAACATTCCAACCTGGAGACAGTCTCTTTACGTGTTTAGCTGTCTCTCTTCATCTTTCGAACTTACACTCGACAGCTCGCTTACATCTACATAACAACGTCCCAACAACTATGCTCACACAGATAGAAGCTGTAACAACAAGAGCTAATGATGTATATATTTACCACCTGAATAAATGTTGTTTAAGTTGATAGTCTGGAGTTCAGCGTTCCGTTATATTCATTAATTTTATATAGGAAAGTCAGGTATACATCTAATGATGTATAACCAACTTTCCTATAGCTTCATTGCTTTTGTTATAGAAAAATCATTTTCCGAATTTTCTATTATTTTTTTTTTTAATTTAAAATGTCTTCCTTTCTTTCCTGCCTTCCTTCCTTCCTTCCTTTCTTTCTTTTTTTCTTTCTTTCTTTCAAACAAACAAACAAAATGGAAAAATTCCAGCTTGTGTGTGCAACCTATTGCTGACGTCCGCCACAAAAAAAGATATGATTTTTAAATGTCTTAAACTTGGCCAACATCATCCACAGCAAAGACAGAAGATTTATTCTGATGAAAGTTGTATTTTATCTTCATATCAATAAAGAAATGGGGAAAAGCAAAATGTTTCATTTACACACAATGGGTAAAAAAATATGTTTAAAAATGCATATAATATATACAGACAGTTATTGCTCAGACCAGACCTCGAACGAAGAGAAACGGATTTCAGAAAAATAGGAGATACCATTAACAACCGCCTGTCCATCATGTGTGTGTGTGTGTGTGCGTGCGTGCGTGTGTGAAATAGGGCTGCTATTTGTCAGTTGGACAGCGGTGGTTATGCCCATTGTTATTTGCTGTAATTTTGT
This sequence comes from Octopus bimaculoides, assembly GCF_046866305.1. Classification (NCBI taxonomy): domain Eukaryota; kingdom Metazoa; phylum Mollusca; class Cephalopoda; order Octopoda; family Octopodidae; genus Octopus; species Octopus bimaculoides. The sequence continues at coordinate 72,972,943 of NC_142936.1, read as the reverse complement.
CGTCGAATTAACTATTTTCTCATCTTTCTCTGCTCTAATTATCAATTGCAAAAGTATTAATTTAGCTTCGCCTTTTGACCTCATAATTTCAACAATAAATTCGTTCTTGATTGCCCCGAGAGTAACTAGTAATTTTCAATAATTAACTGCATAACACTGAGATTTTTATCTTAAACGTTAACAATACCTCATTGTGTTTTTAGTCAATGAACTCTATGTTCTGAGTTCAAATCTCGCAGAGGTCAACTCGCCTTTCATCCATCTGGTATCTTTCTATTATAATTATATTCACATCTAGAGTGCATTACATAAAAATTAAATCGTTCCCAGTTACTTGACTGGAATTTTAATTGTACCTTTTTGGCATGTTTCGATCATTGGACTGCGGCCATATTGAGGTATCGCCTTAAAGAGTTTAAACACGTACAAATCGACCCCAGTACGTAATTTTTTAAAGCCTGGTATTCACTAGCGTAACTAGGAGGTGGGGTGGCGGCAGGGGCGGTCCGCACTTTTAGTCTGCTGTAGGCAATATGTATTTTTTGTGTGGTCTGGGGGGGGGGCGGCAAATGGAAGAGCCGTCCCGGGCGGCACACACACTCTAGCTACGCTAGTGCTGGTACTTAGTCTATCGGTCTCTTTTGACTTAACAAATAAACACCGATTGTTAAGCGGTGATGGAAGATAAACACAAAGACAGACACACCCAGATGTGAACATACATACGTGTGTAAAAAAACCCTGACACAACCCCCGCAACACAAAATCCCCTAACCCGCCACCGTATATTTGACACACACACTATATCGTAGACTCGTTGCCCTGTTAGTGCCGTTTGTATTAAATATGCAGTTGTTTACAAATTCCTTATTATGGGTTTAGTTTTGTCATTAGTGTCAATAAAATTTTAACGTTAACTCTATATTTTTCAGGCAGATTAACTTCTGGAAACTTGCGCTTTCTTTTACACTGATTTTCGTTTTCCCCAAATGAACCATTGATTAGAATTACCGATACAAAAATAATTAATGATTGTACTATAAAGGAAAAGAATAAAACTTTTTAATGAGAACCATGTGTCTGGTGCGATGCAGCTAGTGCAGATACATTCGGTTTCAAACTTGTCAACTTTAGCCGCAAGTCTCCTCGTTGTGTCACATCCAGTCCAATTCTTTTATGGGAAAATAGAGTTCCAACATGGTTAAAACCAGATTCAACCAGGTATGAGGTAGGGAAGGCAAGAAAAAGTAATTTCATATATTTCCACAGACTGGGGTAGGAATTCAATATACTCCAATGGTACCACAAAACTTCTTTGCCATTACGGCGATATCGCATGGTGGCGTCATTGTCATTTTGTAATTCTATCAGTTCCTACTGAACGTCATCCTCGCAATTGACCTCAAACGGATTGCTATACCAATTTGGAATATTCAGCGCAATAACATCTTGAAATCGTTCCACCATGTTATCGTGCTATGATTGTAAAAAGTTGCGATATGTAGTTAAATCCTCATCAACTAATTCATCTTTCAAAGAATTAAATTGTGGAAATTGATGGAATTGATGCTTTGAAATGTTAGTCTTACACTGCACCAATTTCGAAATGAAGGTAGTGATAAATGATTTACAATCAACGAGATTTTTCTGTTTCCTGGCAATAACCTATTTAAATCATTTAATTTTGTGAACAGCATTTTCTCACAAGGCTGAAGGTCTTCGCTGAAATACCGAACATATACTATCATAAAACATTGACTGTCCACTTGTATGAACAATTCAGAACGCTAGAGAACATTAATGAGCTGATGTTTGACATCGTTGGCCATTTCATCGATGCTTCGAGAAATTGTGTTATTACTAAGAGGGATCTTCTTCATAATGTAATCAGGTTTTTCATGCATAACGGTTAACAAAACCTCTTCGATAACTGGGCGAAGTAATGTTTCTCCAATTGTGTGAAACTTCCCAGACTTAGCAACAAGCAATGCAATGTTGTACGAGGCAATCAACCCGTCATTCTCCTGTTTACTAGTTTCCTGGAGTAGCATGTTGAATGTTTGTATTTACTTTTTGAAAGAGGAGCTTAGTTGCAAAAAGTATGATAACGGCGTGTCCTTCTTGTCAGAATACTTTGCATCAAAGTGATACTTCAAGCGTGAAGGTTTCATTACTTCGTTGGTCAATGTTTGATGCAAAGAAGGCACATTGGTAACTAACAGTTCTGAGGAGAGGGAATAAATCCAAACGATAAATAATCACTGCTATACTGTCGACGAATTTTCTTGATTGGAGGCATCAGTAAAGTGAAAATGTGAAAACGAATTTCTACAGATGGCGTCAGAAAGGTAGTATGGTATTCCCAAAGAGAAGAAGTCAATAGAGCAGAGTCAGATGACATGTCTTTACTGGAGCAAATAATACGGATCTAGTTCGTTATTCCTGTCCAGCATTTCAAAAATTAAAGTTTATCGAAAATTTTAAAATTTGGCACATTAATGTACTTTTCCAAGCTAAATTACTGGAGTTATTCAACTTTTTCCAGAAAAAATGTTTTAAAAAAGTTATAGAGGTTTAAAATTTGATCATTTTTACCCAGTCAAGAAATACGATTTCAAAGCTGTCATTTTGTGCGTGACTGCACATTTTGTCAACATCCTGAAACTAGCACTTGCGTTTTGATATGAAACTACAGAATTACGCACGACATATAACCCCTTATACCATTTTTTTTTCGGAGTTTTCAGGAAATTTTTGCGAATTTGAATTCTACACACGGGACTTCATACGATTATGCAAAAAAAAAAAAATTGTAGTGGAGTGTGATTTAAGACCTAGGCCTATTTGACTGCTATTTTTAGCATGCATGATAACCATCTCAGTGACTGCGACAAAAATATTCGATTGATAAACAACTCCGCATTTTTAATACAAAGAGACGTCTCATGCGAGTAGTCAAATCGATAAAAGTGCATCCTTATTCTAGGCATGCCTCGATATCAGTAAATGCAGACTTAATTTCTAAACATACATTGTCACCCACAAAATGTTCATATCACCCGCCAAAATCTCAAATCGCTCACCATTTTCTAGAAATTCGCCCATCGCCCACCTGTAAGCTGAAATCACCCACCAGTGGGCGATATCGTCCATTTTGGGAAGCTATGCTCTAAGTCAATGATTCTCAACTGGGTTCCACATGGCCTCTGAAGGACCAATATAAGATAACTTTTTTTTTTTTTTTTTTTTTTTTGGTGGGGGAATTCCACACAGGAAAATAGTAAATTCGGGATCCACAATAGTATTTTTAGGGCCCTTGAAAAATTTTTACATGTATATATTGGTATGTATTGTAATAAACAGCCAAGTTTCTTTCTTTAATGTTTTACATAGTTCAACCTACACAAGTTTGTGTGTGAAAAGCAAAATAAGGAATTTTGAAAGAAGTTTCTATAAAACTAGTTTTTGAACATCAAATGGCAATGGGGGTCCACCAGAACAATATAATAAAAAAGAGGGGGTAAATTTTTATATCAACACCCGCACGATTTTCCCTCAAAAAAAAAAACAAAACAAACCTCGGATTTTTTGCGTGGAATCAACTACCCTGCCCTCCAAATATGCTGCAAATCCCTTATTTTGGTTCGGAAGAAGGGAGGAAGGGGGACCCCATTCCGGAATCATAAAATTTTTTTTTTTTTTTTTTTTTGAATGAATTCCTGTGACCTCCTAATATGCTACAAAACCCTTTTTGGGGGTCCGAAAAACGGGGTGGGGTGAGGTGGAAGCCTCGGAAATTTCACCCCCCCCCTTGATCTTTTCCTCCGCACGATTTTCACTAAGGAATAAAAAATAGAAATAAAAATCGCACCCAAAGTAATTTGTGTGTGTGTGTGTGTGCGCGCGGGGAGAGAAAGGTGAACGATTTAAAATAAATATAAACGATTTAAAATAAATATATCTTAATTGTTGTGCGACAAAGTACATATAATCTGATGATAAAGTATAGTATCTTTCAAAAACATCCTAAATTTATAGACTATATCTTGTGTGTTTAAGACAAAAAAAAACAAAAACATTTTACAGAAATAAATTTTCGAGAGTGTGAATTATATGGTTCGCTATTAAATATACCCCTTGCCCCACCCTTTTTTCCGAACCAAAATAAGGGATTTGCAGCACATTAGGAGGTCAGGGTACTTGATTCCACGCAAAAAATCCGAGTTCTTTTTTTTTTCCTTATTATCGTGCGGTTGTTAATATAAAAATTTACCAAAAAGGGATCCATAGGTAAAAAAAAAAAAAATGGTTTGCGGAGTATATTCTGGGGGAGTGGGAGACTTTCTAACAAGTTGACCGACCGAAGTAGCCTCTACGTGGTTCTCCGATCTGCTAAAAAGAGTCGCCAAATCGCTTCCAGATTGTACCCTACAGTTAATAAAAAAAGCCCCCGCCCACATTGGGTATTGTAATCCTCGGTTAGGGCAGCGGACTCGCGGTCATAGGATCGCGGTTTCGATTCCCAGAAGGACGTTGTGAGTGTTTATTGAGCGAAAACACCTAAAGCTCCACGAGGCTCCGGCATGGGATTGGTGGTGAACCCTGCTGTACTCTTCCACCACAACTTTCTCTCACTTTTACTTCCTGTTTCTGTTGTACCTGTAATTCAAAGGGTCAGCCTTGTCACACTCTGTGTCACGCTGAATATCCCCGAGAACTACGTTAAGGATACACGTGTCTGTGGAGTGCTCAGCCACTTGCACGTTAATTTCACGAGCAGGCTGTTCCATTGATCGGATCAACTGGAACCCTCGACGAGTGCCAACAACAACGTATTCCTTCACAAAAATAAAAAAAATAAAAAGAGGCGGGGATTGTCATAGGTTTGTTCAATCAGGATTGACCTGGGGTTAAACAATAATAACGACGTCAATCACGGTGAGGCGTTGGATGTTGTTTTTGTCAAAACGATAGTTTTCTTAACAGAAGGAGATGGGGAATATGAGATCCTGTTAACATTCTAAGAAATGCAAGTGAAGTGAAATAGTTAAAACCAGGACATAAAACGGGATCCAACCCTTTGAATAGTTTACATTACAGTTTATAAATGTTGTCAATCAGTCAAAAGATTAAAAAAAAAATGAAACAGTAGACGATACAAAATATTTAGAGATCGCTTATAACTTGGAAGAATAAAAAAATAATATATAAGATAACACACCAAAAGAAAGAAAATATTTGTGAAAAAGACAGCAACAGTATCAACAACAAATAAATTACATTCGTTTTAGATTTTAATGAAAAGTCAAATCTGAAACAATTTCCTGGAATTAAAAAAAAAAAAGTGTCTGTTTATGTATAGCGTAAGCGGTTCAGTTTATATTTCGTCAACATGGAAGAATGATCCTCTTGACTGAATGAACGGATTTATTTTACAGAACAGAAAGTGGTAAAGATCTAATTATAATCAGTGAATAAGTTATACAAAGTGAAATATGGGAGACAGACCTCATTCTCCGCTATCTGTGTCTTGTGTGCGAGCCCTAAACGACAAATTGTACGAAAAAAGGAAAATTGCCGCACAAGAAATTGATAAGTAAGTATCAAAATAATATCAACAATAATAGTCGTCCCGTTAATTTCTTTGATGTTTTCTTCTATTTTTAATTCGTATTTTTACTTTTATTGCATTTGAGTGACCTTTCTCTTGTTAACATTTAGATAACAAAGCTGATGATGAGTTGCGAGTTATTGTTTCCTTAGAGGTCCCCATTCTAATATCGGTTTCTTTCGAGTATTTTTTAAAAAGGGATGATCGATTGAATCAGCGCTGTTGTATTACATATTTAATTAATCATGAATGGAGTAAAGGTAACTAAGAGGACCGGCAATATGAAAACAAAACATAAATATATGAGAACAGTTTGTCAATTCCCAGACCTTGTAATATATAGTTGATTGCTATTGTTAGCACCGAGCCAGCCCCTATCTTGCAAACCTATAACCAGAGACTTCCCATCTGTGACCATCCGTTTTATTTTCAGACATACTATATCCAAGATTACATTATCTAATGTGTCATTGTTTTTTTTTCTTCTTTTTTTCCAGTATGATATGATTAAAGTGAGAGTTAGCTGCTACCTTTAGCTGGTCCCGCAAAATATTCTGGGTCCGCCTTAACACTATTATAGGCTCCCGGGAGAAGCAATGTATTAGGGCCAATAGCACTTACTTATTGACAACAAACCACGGCATAAATAGATTGATTAGCACTCGTTGATTCTCCGATCAATTTACCCAACGTGTCCATACCTTAAGACGGTGCTTAATATATCAGTGTTACATATTTTTGATGACATTTAACCGAGAAATATAAATTCTAAATCGATCTCTGTGCAGTGTGAAATAACATTTGATAACTAACATGCTGTTAGGTTACATAACTTTTGTATTAATATATTTCATAGCGGCATATAATGATATAATGGTAAGATTAGACAAGCAAACAAAATTAACAAAATTATTCAACAGTTGATATCATCTCTCGCTCTCTCTCTCTCTCTCTACACACACACACACATATATATTTATATACACACACACACAAGTGTCAGAAGAACAAACAAACGAAAAAGAAAAAACACTTTCATTTTTCGAAGGAGAAGGACGGCATTAACTAAACGAAAGCTTACGACGAGGAATAGTAACCGGGTTGCGTACATCCGTCAAGAAGTTTTGGGTTAGCACTCGTGCGGTTATACTTATGTATATTGCAGAGCAAACACACACACACACACACACACACAAGGAAAACAACAAGAGAAAAAAAAAGCCAGATCGCTACAATTGTGTGTCATTGTGTTTCGTGTATTGATTGCGTAAACAAATACAAACATAGCACACTTTAATTCAACTTTTATCACTGTACATATTCCTATTCTGTATTGTCTTTGTAATAGTTGCCAGCTGATCAAGCCAAAGTATGCTAGAATTATGGGCGGGCCGGAATTATGGAGTTTTGTGTGCGAAAATAAAAATCTAAAACAACAAAAGAAAACGGAAGACATATAACAAATGAATAAAAACAAAACAAAACAACTATGTCTTAAGTATTTATATCAATCGTTCTCGTATACGTCCTTCTGTATTTTTATTTTTGAATACGTTAAAAACTTGATGTGTGTGTTTATATTATACACATGGCCTGCATCTATTTCTGTACGTATGCTATCTATCTATCTATCTATGTGTGTATGTGTACATACATATCTGTCTGTCTCTTTGTATACAAACGTATACATACACAATGCGCGTGCACACACACACACACACACACACTCACACACACACACACACAATACACTCGTGTTATTTTTAGCATCATTTTTATGTCCTGTTTTATCATGCTTTGCTTATGTTGAATGAATCTATTTTAAAACACCCTCTCACCATTTGTCACGCCCCTTCATCTTCCCCTTTTCAGAGCCCCACATCCTTACATATCGACATCTTCTTTTGTCTTTCTCTTCCCCAAGTACCTTCTATTTGCATAGGTTCACACTTTTTTTTCCCCACCCAACCATCATCCTTTATACACATCACATGTGATTATCAGTGCACTCTTGTATCTAGCACACTACAGTTGATATCTCTTATGCCCAGGGTTTGGCTTAACATATCTGTACTCTGTCATCCACACAGACATTCATCAGTTTGCTTGATTTCTTTCTTTCCATTGTCCACATATACTCCACATTCAGGGCTTGAGGGTTGCTACTGTAATATTGTACTTTGTCCATAAGCATCAGACAGTTTGCCCTTTATTTGGTGAAATATATATATATATATATATATATATATATATATATATGTATATACACACACACACTCTTTGTTGCATTTAGAGGTAAAAATTCTTTGACCATTGTCTACCTATCCTTTCTTTAAATGCTGTGCATTTACTACAGACACCTCCATTGTCTTATATAGATAATAGAAGCTACCAACTATTTCTAGCAAATCTTTTAAGGCAAAAGACTTCTGAAGGTGGTGAGCTGGCTGAAACATTAGCACACCAAGCAAAATGCTTAGCAGCTTTTTGTTCATCTTTATGTTCTAGGTTTAGATTCTACCTTTCATCTTTCTGGGGGCGATGAAATGAATACCAGTTTAAGGACTGGGGTTGATATAATTGACTTAACTCCTCTCCCTGAAATTGGTGGCTTTGTGCCAAAATTTGAAACCAAGTATGATGGATGCACAGTTCAACCAATAAATTTGAAACCAAGTATGATGGATACCAGTTTAGCCAATAAAAACACACGCACTGTATATTTGGTGTTAATTTGCTTCAGCTTTATATTACATTACATTACATTAATCCTATTTCGGCCAGAGTTCTTTCGTCACACTTCTGTGACCTCATCAGTGGTCCTTTGCTTTCTTCTTTCTTATGTGTCCCAGCTTGCTAACAATCAGCCATATATATATATATATATATATATATATATATATATATACACATATATACACACACACAAACATATATATATATATATATATATATATATATATATATATATATATATATATATATATATATGCATACATACATATACAAACATGTATATAAATACATATTGAAATTAATAGAAATGAAACTAATATATATAGATACATAATGAAAGTAATTGAAATTGAAACCGTTTAATAGTGAAAGTATTAATAAAGATGTTATTGTTTTACTTTTGACACGTAATATGGAGACAGTGTGATAGATAAGAGATTGCTCTAGGCTCGCTTTAGGCAAGAAGTTGAACATTTTTTTGGGCCATGACACTGCATAGACCCTAAGTCAGGCATATGTAAAATTTGAATGAAATCTGTTGCGTAGATCTTGAGTTTTAGTGATGTGCACATACAGACAGACAGATACATTCCCAGTTTTATATATATATATATTTATTCTACAAAGTTATGCTAAATTTTTCATTATTTTCAAGATCAATTGAAACATAGAAAGTGCTAAAGTGATTTAAATTAAAACCTTCTTCCACCAAATATTTCATGCTAATTTATGTTCCAAACACCTGTTTAATTATGATGATGTTACTTTACTAGATTTTCCACTATTTTCAAGATTTATTGGAACAATCATGGTGTATTTCAACAGAAATATCATAACGAACAAAAAGGTTAAAGTGATTTAAATTAAAACCTTCCATCAAACTGTCATGTTATATTATGTCCCAAACACACACTTAATAAGGATAGAGCTATTTTACTAAATTCTGCATTGTTTCCCAAATTAATTGAAATGAATGCAGACTATTTCAACAGAAATATGATAACAATAAGCACTGAATATATGAAGTAACCCCTGTGTAGTCATAAGCTTTATTTATTATTTTTTAGTAATGGAACAAAGATACATTGTTTCAGCTCAGTTGAAAATGTGGGCACTATCATATACTACATTACAGAAGTCTGTTATTAAATTTTAAGTTGTGGTTGTCTGATGTTTTTTCATGCTTCTACTGGTATTTCATGTAGTAAATGATAGCACATGATAGACTGAGATGGCGATCCAGGGTATCCAACCTGTTGAGAGTAGATGATATCTTCTGATGATGTATAAAATCCTGTTACAGGCAGATATGCATATATGTACATACATACATTCATACATACCCAAGCATACTCACATGTTGTTGGCACTCCATCGCTTATGACGTCGAGGGTTCCAGTTGATCTGATCAACGGAACAGCCTGCTCGTGAAATTAACGCGCAAGTGGTTGAGCACTCCACAGACACGTGTACCCTTAACGTAGTTCTCGGGGATATTCAGCGTGACACAGTGTGACAAGGCTGACCCTTTGAATTACAGGCACAACAGAAACAGGAAGTAAGAGTGAGAGAAAGTTGTGGTGAAAGAGTACAGCAGGGTTCGCCATCATCCCTTGCCAGAGCCTCGTGGAGCTTTTAGGTGTTTTCGCTCAATAAACACTCACAACGCCAGGTCTGGGAATCGAAATCGCTATCCTATGACCGCGAGTTCTCTGCCCTAACCACTGGGCCATTGCGCCTCCACACATTCCTACATACCCCCACACATACTCACATGTATATAGATATATACATACATGTATATTTACAATATACACATAGAGTACATGCATACAGACAATACATGCATAATGAAATATGTGTACATCCATGCATGCATACATGTAGATGAAATCTGAAAAGGCTCATCGTATATATGTGTGTGTGTGTGTGTTTATGTTTGTCCTCAAACACCACTTGACAACTGGTGTTAGTTTGTTTTCATTCCTGTAACTTAGCGGTTCAACAAAATGAGTTTGATAGAATAAGTACCAGGCTTAAAAAAGACATAAGTACTGGGGTTGATTCCTTTGCCTAAAAAGTTCTTCAAGGCAGTGCCCCAGCATGGCCACAATCTAATGACTAAAACAAGTAAAAGATAGAATCTTTTGTCTTTTACTTGTTTCAGTCATTGTATCTTGATGCATGTATGCATGTATGTACGTATGCATGTATTATGTGTGTATGTATGTATACATGTATGCATGTATAGTATATATATATATATATATATATATATATATAATCATAAATATACAGGGATTAGCATTGAGTTGCTTCTCCAACATACTGAAAATTTAGAAATAGCAGTCAAAGAACTACTGATTCTAAACTACAAATTTTTCTCTAAATGGATGGCAATATTTATGGCACACATAGAACAAAAAAAACGGAGGGGAAAGCATAAACAAAACAAGTCTTTAGTTAATCGGATACGATCGTTTCATGGTTAAGGGAATGAAAATTTCCCTATTCCAAATCTTCAGTCCGATATTCTGATAAATTTGAAAGTGTCTCTAAAAAATTCACGGTAATCTTTGGCCATGCGACACCAAAAATCAACGGTAAGAAAGGCACTTACGAATTCATCGGCTAGTGAGTTCAGGCATCCCATCTCAAAGAAATCTATTCCATATGCGTCACAAATAGTCCCGTATGAAAAAAAGCCCCGTGTGGAGGGATTACGGTTTAACCACCTAACTTAGAGGTATCAAATATAAATTCCCTGCCCTTATTCTTGTATATTATATATATATATATATATATATATATATACTATACATGTATACATACATACACACATATTACATGCATATGTACATACATGCATATGTACATACATGCATACATACATACATACAGATATACAAGCTCACAGGCATATGTACACACACACATTCATATACACTTATGCATACACACACACATTCATGCATACTTATGCGTACACACACTCTCCCTCTCTCTCTCATTCACGCATACACTGGTGTGGGAGAGGAAAGGAGAAAATCTTGCAACAGTATTGACTTCACTAAAGACGCCCAAGGGTGTTATTAACCTTCTGTCTAGTAATGGGTCCAATGGACCCAATTCAGTTTTTTCAGTTGCTTTTCTCTATTGTTTATATTATTTGATTCTGCTGATTTCTCGTGACTCTTATGTTTTCCTGACTCTCTTTTATTTGTCAAATGGGAAATTTTCCGTATGTTTATAAAAACTAGAAAATTTCACTTTATACACAAATTACAGTATGGGTCCATTGGACCCTCAAATTAAATTCAGAAAATACTCTTGTATACTCTAAATACTCTAAACAGAATAAAAGCAGTATCAAATATTAGTGTGTTTGTGTCCCCATAACTTAGCGGTTTGGCGAAAGACACTGATAGAATAAGTACTAAGCTTACAAAAAATAAGTCCTGGGGGCGATTTCTTTGACTAAAACCCTTTAAAGCAGTGCTCCGGCATGGCCGCAGTCAAATGACTGAAGCAAGTAAAAGAAGAAAAAAAGAATATCACTGTTCATTAATCTGCTTCTCTCTCGCTTTCTGTATCTCTTTTTCCCTGTCACCTTCATTCTGCAATCATTCTCTTTTCTAGTCACTCCGTAGGGTCACCTTGTCCCAAAACAGAGGACTCTTTTGTTTTGTTGGAGACAAGGTAACCTCACTAGTGCTAGTGCTGTGATAAAATTCACCCAGTACACTCGGTAAATCATCATTGTTTAATGTCCACTTTTCTGTGCTTGCATGGGTCGGATGGAATTTGTTGAGACAGATTTTCTACAGCCAGACGCCCTTCCTGTCACCAATCCCCCCATATTTACAAATCAGGTAATGCTTCCTCACAGCCAGACATGCTCTCACAGGAGATTGGCAAATGGCTGGAGATAACACTGGAACATAGCAACATCTCTAGAGCTGGTACTATAAAAGTCATCCATTACATTCTGTAAAGTGCTTGTTAGGAAAAGTAAAACCTATCTATCTTATATCCTATTTTTAAATTCGCATTATAAATGGAAATAATTTAAATAGGTGCACTAGGCTATCAATGGAGATTCTCATAAAAACCTGGAAATGTTAAGTTTTCCAAAATAGAATGAAACGAATTGACTCATATCCTTCAAATCCTGTCAGTTGGTGATGCAGTGAAGATTATTTATAAAACCATAACAAAATATTCTTTGTTTGCGTTGCCTAGAATACTTACAATGATATGTACGTGCCTTTTAGCATGTATACAATCACATGCACTCAATACATGAGGGCAAGTATATCCATGCATACACTTATAAACACACACACACACACATGTTAATTCCCTCGCATTTTCACAAGTATCCTTGGAACTCTCTTGACCCAAGCAAAGAAGTTTTATCACAAACACACACACCTAAGTACTGAAGAAGCATGTCCACACAGAACAAAAGTGTAGATGTATACAGCTACATATATGCACACACAAACTCAATCACATGTTTTACAAATCCCAGGGATTTTCTGAACACAGTAAGTCTTGTCACTTTGTGACCAGCGTAAACTCCTTCAAGAACTTACATAGACCTCAAAGAAAACCTACACACATTCCTATGCGCCTCTTATCATTAAATGATGATGATGATTGCACAGGAGTGGCTGTGTGGTAAGTAGCTTGCTTACCAACCACATGGTTCCAGGTTCATTCCCACTGCGTGGAACCTTGGGTAAGTGTCTTCTACTATAGCCTCGGGCTGACCAAAGCCTTGTGAGTGGATTTGGTAGACGGAAACTGAAAGAAGCCTGTTGTATATATTTATATATATATATATATATATATATGTATATGTGTGTATATGTTTGTGTGTCTATGTTTGTCCCCCTAACATCGCTTGACAATGGTGGTGTGTTTAGGTCCCCATAACTTAGCGGTTCGACAAAAGAGACCAATAGAATAAGTACTAGGCATCCAAAGAATAAGTCCTGGGGTCGATTTGCTTGACTAAAGGCGGTGCTCCAGCATGGCCACAGTCAAAATGACTGAAACAAGTAAAAGAGTATATATATATATATATATATATATATATATATATATATGTACGTATATATATATATATATATATCTATATATCTATATCTATATATATATATATATCTATATATATATATGTATGTATATGTATGTATATATATATGTATGTATATATGCGTGTGAGTGTGTATATTTGTGTCTCCTTGTCTTGTAATTGTGCAATAGTTGTAAATGAGTGTCACTCTCACCCGAGCTATGTCTTCATTTGCATTATTTGACAAGAACATGTCTGGCCATGAGAAAACAAATTTTAAATGTGCTTGTAAACAGCTGAGGGTTGGCTGTAGAAAAATCTGTCTCAAGTGAACTTCGTCTAACTCATGCAAACCTGGAAAAGTAGGCGTTAAATAATAATGATGATGATGATGACGTTGTTGTTAACCGGATCCCTTCTGGTCAATGTTCTTATGTAGTTCCCCACCCCACCTTCTCTGATATTTCAATAACATTATTATGGAAATTCCATTAAATACACCCACAAAAAACAAAAGATACATTCTGTCTGTAATAATAAAAAAGAAAAAAAACCCACTTACATTTTGATGTTATCAAACATTTATGTAGATGTTCATCTATTTTATCAGTTATTTTATAGATAAGTGTTACCTTTCAATCCAGGATGTTGTTAAACCAATTCCAACCTCCCTTTGTTTCTCTCTCTCTCATTCTTTCTACTTAAAACATTTAAAGTCAACTTAAAATGATTGATGTCATTGTTCTAATTGTTCTGTTTCTGTTTTATACTTATATTTAAGTATATATTACACTTATATTCATTGCTACTTTGGAGCTCTTTTAAGGATTTTTATGATAAAAAGAATTCCCCACCAAGTAGTTTTAAAAAATCTTGTACTAAAATCTCTAACAACAACAACAACAATACACACACACACATGTAAGTAATGAAGTTAATGTCTAGTTACAGAGCAACCAGTGGTATACAATATATATATATGTGCCGGTTGCATATAAAAGCACCCACTACACTCTCGGAGTGGTTGGCGGTAGGAAGGGCATCCAGCTGTAGAAACTCTGCCAGATCAGATTGGAGCCTGTTGCAGCCATCCAGTTCACCAGTCCTCAGTCAAATCGTCCAACCCATGCTAGCATGGAAAGTGGACGTTAAACGATGATGATCTAGGGTGGGTAAAATTCCCGAGATCCATGGATGAGTTCTCTTTAGCAGTCCTTGTCCCTCGTCATTGCTGTCATGTCCTGCGTCTCCCAGAGACCAGTGTCTGTCATATGTGAGTCACGAATATCGCTATCTGTTGGAGATATATTGTAGTAGTAGAATTGGCATTTTATATTGTATTAGTAGAATTAGTATTTTAACTGCTATTTCTAAATTTTCGGTATGTTGGTGAAGCAACTTTTGCTGATCCCTTAATTATATATATATATATATATATATATATATATATATAGTGTAGTATATTGCCACTTAAGTGTGGCTGACCCCTAGGGGTGGATGTTACTGTTGCTTTTAGCCCCAGGAGGACATCTCCTCTAGCTGGCTTATCGACACACGACTGTGTCCTGTTTGCCAAGGGTAGTTATCCCTCTCATCAACATCTGCAGCACGAACGGATCCGGATTTCAGGGTTATTTCCCTTCGTCGGCGTTCGATAGCGGCTGACCTTGGTGAGAGAGACAAAAACCTGGCAATCTTATATCTTCTTTTCAAGTGAAATTCTTCACTGATATCGAAAAGGTGAAAACAAGCAATGTTAATTCTCTAAATGAAGTATTAACAGTAACTGCACGATAAAGTGTAGTATATTGCCACTTAAGTGTGGCTGACCCCTAGGGGTGGATGTTACTGTTGCTTTTAGCCCCAGGAGGACATCTCCTCTAGCTGGCTTATCGACACACGACTGTGTCCTGTTTGCCAAGGGTAGTTATCCCTCTCATCAACATCTGCAGCACGAACGGATCCGGATTTCAGGGTTATTTCCCTTCGTCGGCGTTCGATAGCGGCTGACCTTGGTGAGAGAGACAAAAACCTGGCAATCTTATATCTTCTTTTCAAGTGAAATTCTTCACTGATATCGAAAAGGTGAAAACAAGCAATGTTAATTCTCTAAATGAAGTATTAACAGTAACTGCACGATAAAGTGTAGTATATTGCCACTTAAGTGTGGCTGACCCCTAGGGGTGGATGTTACTGTTGCTTTTAGCCCCAGGAGGACATCTCCTCCAGCTGGCTTATCGACACACGACTGTGTCCTGTTTGCCAAGGGTAGTTATCCCTCTCACCAACATCTGCAGCACGAACGGATCCGGATTTCAGGGTTATTTCCCTTCGTCGGCGTCCGATAGCGGCTGACCTTGGTGAGAGAGACAAAAACCTGGCAATCTTATATCTTCTTTTCAAGTGAAATTCTTCACTGATATCGAAAAGGTGAAAACAAGCAATGTTAATTCTCTAAATGAAGTATTAACAGTAACTGCACGATAAAGTGTAGTATATTGCCACTTAAGTGTGGCTGACCCCTAGGGGTGGATGTTACTGTTGCTTTTAGCCCCAGGAGGACATCTCCTCCAGCTGGCTTATCGACACACGACTGTGTCCTGTTTGCCAAGGGTAGTTATCCCTCTCACCAACATCTGCAGCACAAACGGATCCGGATTTCAGGGTTATTTCCCTTCGTCGGCGTCCGATAGCGGCTGACCTTGGTGAGAGAGACAAAAACCTGGCAATCTTATATCTTCTTTTCAAGTGAAATTCTTCACTGATATCGAAAAGGTGAAAACAAGCAATGTTAATTCTCTAAATGAAGTATTAACAGTAACTGCACGATAAAGTGTAGTATATTGCCACTTAAGTGGCAATATACTACACTTTATCGATGTCCTCCTGGGGCTAAAAGCAACAGTAACATCCACCCCTAGGGGTCAGCCACACTTAAGTGGCAATATACTACACTTTATCGTGCAGTTACTGTTAATACTTCATTTAGAGAATTAACACTGCTTGTTTTCACCTTTTCGATATCAGTGAAGAATTTCACTTGAAAAGAAGATATAAGATTGCCAGGTTTTTGTCTCTCTCACCAAGGTCAGCCGCTATCGGACGCCGACGAAGGGAAATGACCCTGAAATCCGGATCCGTTCGTGCTGCAGATGTTGGTGAGAGGGATAACTACCCTTGGCAAACAGGACACAGTCGTGTGTCGATAAGCCAGCTGGAGGAGATGTCCTCCTGGGGCTAAAAGCAACAGTAACATCCACCCCTAGGGGTCAGCCACACTTAAGTGGCAATATACTACACTTTATCGTGCAGTTACTGTTAATACTTCATTTAGAGAATTAACATTGCTTATATATATATATATATATATATATATATATATATATATATATATATATATATATATATATATATAATGGGCTTCTTTCAGTTTCTGTCCACCAAATCCACTGAACAGGTTTTGGTTGTCCAATGCTATACTTGAAGACACTTGAACCAAGGTGCCATGCAATGAGACTGAACCCCAAACCGTGTGGTTGGGAAGCAAGCTTCTTACTACACAACCACACTTGTGCAGATATATAGATAAGGATAAAGAATATAAAGCTAAGCTTTAAAAAACAAAAGCAAGTTGCTAATAAAATTGTGTTTTTGGGTTCAAATAAAAACAAAGCCATGATGTTTATGAATGAAATTGATCCAGTACAGAATTTTTTTTTTTCTTTTTGCAAGCATCTTGATAAAGGTTTTACTCTTTTACTCTTTTACTTGGTTCAGTCATGTGACTGTGGCCATGCTGGAGCACCACCTTTAGTCGAGCAAATCGACCCCAGGACTTATTCTTTGTAAGCCTAGTACTTATTCTATCGGTGACTTTTGCCGAACCGCTAAGTTACGGGGACGTAAACACACCAGCATCGGTTGTCAAGCGATGTTGGTGGGGGGACAAACACAGACACACAAACATATACACATACATATATATACATATATATGACGGGCTTCTTTCAGTTTCCGTCTACCAAATCCATTCACAAGGCATTGGTCGGCCCGAGGCTATAGTAGAAGACATTTGCCCAAGGTGCCATACAGTGGAACTGAACCCGGAACCATGTGGTTCGTAAGCAAGCTACTTACCACACAGCCACTTTATTAAATATTATTGTTTTTAATTGTTAATTTTTTTCTGTCTTTTTTCTTCTTCTTTAGAATGGTCAAAGAATTTTTGGCTCAAAACAACACTGCTCAGATACGAAAACTCCTACGTGTCCTTGGTGAAGATTTTTCTGTCTCACATAATTTAAATACCAGGAAAGGTGGTTTAATGGGCTTGGCAGCCACTGCCATTGGTCTTGGAAAGGTAAGATATTCTTTGTGTCTTTTCTTCAATCATAAACTGATATTATTAATTTTCATGCCTGCACATCATTGTCATCATCTTTATCATTGTCATCGTCATTGTTTTAACATCCACTTTTCCATGGGTTGCCTGGATTAGACGGAATTTGTCGAAGCAGATTTTCTACTGCAGGATGCACTTCCTGTTGGTGACTCACACCTGTTTCCAATCAAGGTAATATTATCCCATGGCCAGACACATTTACATCAACGATTGGAAATGAGGTGTACTGCCTGTACACTCGTCTGATGTCAAAACTAAGAGACATAAACACACATGCACATACATCCACACACACATACTCACTCATACACACACACATATATAATGTAGCCTACCAGCAAACAAGCGAAGCTCATGCATTGATTATGTTTAGTCGACATATATTTTGCATTACCTGTTCTTTTTATAATTTAAGTAATTCTTGAAATATCTTCATGCATTACTTGATTCTTTTCTGTTAATTCTTTTTTTGGGTTTCTTTGCCTAGGAATCTGATAAATACGTCAGTGGACTTGTAAAACCAGTGCTGGCTTGCTTCCACGATCAAGACAGTGGTGTCCGTTACTATGCATGTGAGGCTCTGTATAATATTGTCAAAGTCTGTAGAGGTTCTGTGTTACCATACTTCAATGACATTTTCAATGGATTGAGCAAGGTGAGTCATTTCATTCAGTTTGATGAGTATTTATTTTCTTTCATCATTCACTGCATTCACTTCTATTTCCATTTCTACCCATCTGTGACATTCTTTTCATACTCTTGCAAGCACAGGAAATTGCTTCCCTAAGCCAGAAATTGACCATCGATCATGGGGTAACCTTATTTTGAAATCTTATTGATTTACTAGCCCACTTTCAACCTGTGCTAATGGAGTAAAATAATAGGTGGTTTATAGAGCTTTTAGCATTTATTTTAAGCATTGTTGATGTGCTTACCCACTTCCTTGTACTATAATTATATCTATATAATTATATATCAGTATGATGGATCGCTAGCCACTACACATTCTTTATTTTTTCTCCTTGTTTCCTGTGTTCCTTTCTACAAAGAAGATGAGGACAAATATCCGTCAAATGTCAATAATGTACATAATTCCTCATCTCTTAAATATAGAACTGTATTTTGTTTATGTTTGTTTTTTGTAGTTGACTGCTGATCCTGACCAGCATGTCAAGAATGGCACAGAACTACTTGATCGCTTAATAAAGGTAATCATTTATACCTTCATATTTATATTTTGGATAATATTGTCTTTAATTCCCAATTATTATGTCTATTAGAACCTGAATTCTGTGTTTTTTCTTTTAAACCTTATTTGTTACTGGTTTCAGTCATTGGACTGTGGTCATGCTGGGGCACCTCTTCCAAAGATTTTTTAGTTAACTATGTCAACCCCAATGCTCTGGGACTTACTTTAGCAAGATCTGTTTATTGAAGAGTGAAATCACCTTTTTTGACATGTGGGAGGCAACTCAACTTACCTTTTATACCATTCTTCATGTTTGTCCATTGAAGCGACAAGGACCATCCAGACACCGTATAGAATGACTGATGACTTATGCACTGACTTTGCTTAAAGTTAAGAAGAGTTGCATACCATCAACCACCCTCTCTTGTCTGTGACCATTTTCAATCCAGTGGTAAGAGCCAGTCAAGATGACTAAGGATGGAGAGGAATTCAGTGGATGACCTAAAATGTCTTATTTGCCTCATCTTTCTTCACAATGCTTTGCTGCAGTCACCTTAGCTACCTTCCTTAGGTAAAGGTTACCTTCTCGAGTCATACTGATTCACAAGGGCTGGTTTCCTGGTTTCCATGGCATATATATTCCCCACCTGTCTCAGGACCAATTTTGCCAGCTGAGTGGACTGGAGTAATGTGAAATGAAGTGTTTTGCTCAAGAACACCATTATATACCATATCTTTCTCACATTTTATCATCGTAGTTCATGTGGTAAATATCATATATATATATATATATATATATATATATATATATATATATAGATTCAAGGCTTGAATATGGTACTTATGCGAAGGCACCCGAATATCACATCCCAAAAGGATGGGTGATTAAAATCAAACAATAAGCAACACGGATTTCAAAAGTGATTGCAGTACGCACGTTTCATGCTACTTCAATTTATTTAAGTAATGTGAGCATTACCTTAAATGCAATATGAAGAGCAATCTTCAGCTGCACGAAAAAATGCAGAAAAAAGACATATTACAAATGTGGCAACATATTAAAACCAAGTGGGAGAGAGCATACATAAAATCTAAATGTGAGGAAGAATATATAAGTCCATCTTGACATAGCAGGGTCTATCAGGCTAGTAATTGATTCTAGACAAAAGTTTTAACTGTCTCAGAATTCTATTGTTTCTTATCTAGTGGTGATAGCAAAGGGACAATTACTTCTAAAGAGAGGGAAGGTGTAAGCAGTATGCATGGACAAGGCTATAAAAGTATTAGAATCTAGAGGTTTCACTGGTCATAGTAGTATCAGGTCATTTTATTACTATCAAAATGTTGAGGAATTAATGTTGAGGAATTATAGCCCTAGGTATATGGGTCAAATAGGTTTTTTACTTTTAGTCTGAATAGAGTAACAGTATAGTGGTACAGACAACATACCACTATACTGTTACTCTATTCAGACTAAAAGTAAAAAAAACCTATTTGACCCATATACCTAGGGCTATAATTCCTCAACATTAATACCTCAACATTTTGATAGTAATAAAATGACCTGATACTACTATGACCAGTGAAACCTCTAGATTCTAATACTTTTATAGCCTTGTCCATGCGTACTGCTTACACCTTCCCTCTCTTTAGAAGTAATTGTCCCTTTGCTATCACCACTAGATAAGAAACAATAGAATTCTGAGACAGTTAAAACTTTTGTCTAGAATCAATTACTAGCCTGATAGACCCTGCTATGTCAAGATGGACTTATATATTCTTCCTCACATTTAGATTTTATGTATGCTCTCTCCCATTTGGTTTTAATATGTTGCCACATTTGTAATATGTCTTTTTTCTGCATTTTTTCGTGCAGCTGAAGATTGCTCTTCATATTGCATTTAAGGTAATGCTCACATTACTTAAATAAATTGAAGTAGCATGAAACGTGCGTACTGCAATCACTTTTGAAATCCGTGTTGCTTATTGTTTGATATATATATATATATATATTTTTAAATTTATGCGCCCTTTTTAAAGCCTAGCTAGGCTCATGGGCCTGGTTTCCCGGTCTTTATGGCGTATGTGTTCCCCCCCAGCTGGACAGGACACCAGTCCATCACAGCTTTACTCAATAAACAAGAAGAAAGAGTGAGAGAAAGTTGGAGCAAAAGAGTACAACAAGGGTCGCCACCACCCCCTGCTGGAGCCTCGCAAAGCTTTAGGTGTTTTCACTCAATAAACACACACCGCCCAGTCTGGGAATTGAAACCGCACTCCTCCGACCACGTGTCCGCTGCCCTAACCACTGAGCCATTGTGCCTCCACATATATATATATATATGTATATATATATATATATATATATATATATATATATATATATATATATATATATATATATATATATATATATATATATATATATATATATATATATATATATATATATATATATATATATATATATATATATATATATATATATATATATATATATATATATATATATATATATATACATATTTATTTTTATATATATATATATATATATATATATATATATAGAGTTGTTATATTTTTTCAATAACATAATAGGTTAGATAGAATGATGTCTATATTACAGTATTGCAATAACCAATATGTAGTAATATTATAATCATGAAATTAGCATTAGCTTATCTCACTCTTTCTCGTGGAACCCTAGGGTTCTAGGGAACCCCAGTTGAGAAACGCTGCTCTAACTACACAGAGAGAGGGAGATAAATAGATAGAGAGAGAGAGAGAGAGAGGGAGGGAGAGAGAGAGACAGAGACAGAGAGATATCTGTTCAGTTCTACCAAATTCTACTCAAAAGGATTCATGTGTCGGAAGCTGTGGTAGAAGATGCTTATCCAAATTGCCAATCACTTTATTACAAACATTACTATCTGTTGTCAGACTCAACTCATTTTTGCTAATTAATGCCATGCAATGTATGATAAACATAGCCATTAATTAATGAAACATAAATTGTTTCTTAATTATGTTTGCTCAGATTTATATTCAAATTCCATTACATTTCTTTACATTGTAATGTGATTGGTGATAGCTTGGACAGAAGTAAGATATGCAATCTCATGAAGCTGACTGCAGCCTGCAAAAGTGTTTATCATAACTATCATAAGGATTGACCTTGGCAAGAGATAAGCTGTACGGTTATATTAGTGTAGACTCATTCAACCTATTCAGACTAATGGCATAGTGGCAGTAATAGTTGATGATAACAGTGATGTTTCAAAGAGCATACTGAGTAAGCGTTTTTAGAAATTCTGTACCACCACCACCACCACCACCACCACCACCACAACAACAACAACAACATTTAATGTCTGTTTCCTATACTGGTATGAGTTGGACAGCTTGACAGGCACTAGCAAAGCTGGGGGCCAAACCAGATTCCCATAGTCTGTTTTGACTTGGTTTTTATGGCTGGATGCCCTTCCTAATGCCAACCACCCCACAGAGTATAGTGGATGCTTTTTGTGTGACACCAGCACCCACATCAATGCTTTATAAGTGGCACCTTGGTTTTAGGATCTTAATTCTGTGGTGGTGGGCAGGTCTTCTTGAGTACAACAATGCACCATATATCTTGGTCCACTGTCATCTCCTTCATAAGGTTTCTGTGGTGGTGGGCAGGTCTTCTTGCGTACAGCAGTGTGCCACATATCTTGGTCCACTGTCATCTCCTTCATCAGGTTTCTGTTGGGATTCATTTCTGTTCCATTTTAGCAGAGGAGATAAGAATCAGTGTCACAAAAAACAAAAACAAAAACAAAAAAATAATAAAAAATATAAAATAAAAGGAAGAGCACACATTCCTTGTTGTTGTTGATCTTGAGCTCTACATCAATCCTGATTGAGTAGCCCTATGCTCAGAAGTATTCCAGGTATGCCAGTCATGCCCTTCCTATCATTTCAGGGGTTTGTAGGACTACATCATCTAATGTGTTCCTTTCTTTTCCCCAAGATGGCAATGTGTGGTTGGAGAGAGATTTGACTAGTATTTCTTATTTCTTTATTGCCCACAAGGGGCTAAACATAGAGGGGACAAACAAGGACAGACAAAGGGATTAAGTTGATTACATCGACCCCAGTGTATAACTGGTACTTAATTTATCGACCCTGAAAGGATGAAAGGCAAAATCGACCTCGGCAGAATTTGAACTCAGAACGTAACAGCAGACGAAATACCAATAAGCATTTCGCCCAGCATGCTAATGTTTCTGCCAGCTCGCCGCCTTTGACTATTATTTCTGACATGTTGAGTGATCAAGGGGCAAGGGTTCCCTCATTAGCTTGTAAGACGCATAGCCATTTATATTGGTTCCAGTGAGGTCTGCTAATGGTTTTGTTCTTTGTAGGGTATTCATGAATGTGCAACCTGTGGGAGACCTAGTCAACCAGCTCAAACTTTCAAATGAGTTTGGCTCAACTCTCACTTACTTGTTTTATTTCTTTAGTCTTTTGGGCACAGACTGATCTCCAAATTTTGGGCATAGCACCTTGAGCAAGTATCTTCAGATTGGCCCTATCTTTGTGACTTATAAACACCTTCCATGCTGCAATTGTTTTCGTTGCAGCACACGATCTCAGATCAGGTCACTTGCTATGCAAGTACATCTCCAATATATATATATATATATATATATATATATATATATATATATATATATATGTGTATATATATCTATTTATATAAATAGATAGTTATATACTTATATATGTTTCTCTAACCTTTTGTAATCAAATTTCTGTTGGAAACATTGCTTTTGTTTACAATGAATTTTGATAAAAATGAAAAATTTAGTAAAATAATTTTGACATTAATTTAAAACATAAATTAACAGGAAGTTTTGATGGAAGTTCTTTTTCTTTATGATTTTAACCACTTTAAACAAGAAATTTGTATTATAACATGTAGGTCAGTCCCAAGCAGGTTGGTATCAAAAATGTTAATATAATATTTTACTTTCTGTTATTTTCGAAGCTCACTGAATTTTTTCTGTTTTTTTTTTCTTTGTTTGTTTTTGTTTCTAGGATATCGTCACTGAAAGTGCTTCATTCGATTTAGTTGCTTTTATTCCATTGTTGAGAGAACGTATTTATACAACAAATACATTCGCCCGCCAGTTTGTCGTGTCATGGGTAAGTAAGATATATATATATTTTCAAAATTTATTGAAACGAAGTTGGTGTATTTCAATTAAAGGGCTAATTACAGAAAATACATAATGAAATAATAACAAGAGTACTCAGAGAGCGCAAACCTCTACCAAGGCAACAGCAATGTCCTCGCAACGATTAGCCGGAGATGATTTTTAAAATGAGAATATCTGAAATAAACTGGACTTCTCTCACAAACGAGAATACTAAAAATGAAGCCAATTGCTGTCAAAAATTAAGTAAAAGAAAAAAACGGAAAAATAATCCAGAATCCTTGTCCGGTACTGGATTAATCCCAAAATCTAATCAGTTTGTGCCAGTCAAGAGGCCAAACATCCCTAAAAGTTTCATCTGAATCCATCCAGCTGTTCTTGAGATATCTTGTCCACGAACAAACAAACAAATAAGCATGACTGAAAACAATACATCCGCCTTCTCTAAAGTGGAAGTAATAATTATTAAATAAGAACTGTTTATTTGTCAACCCTAATCTTAACCTGAAAATGTCAGAATTTGGTTCTGATCCATTTTCAATTCATAGTCAAGGGAGGTAACTCTATTTTTTAGCAATGCAGGTGTAGATTTTCAGGTCCAACATTTTTGCATCTGTAACCTAGCATAAAATTGCACTCTTAAGATTTTCTCCCTTGAGTTAATATCATGAACTATGAAAAATGAATACGTACGGAGACATCCACTCATACTCTTTACTCTTTTACTTGTTTCAGTCATTTGACTGTGGCCATGCTGGAGTACTGCCTTTAGTCGAGCAAATCGACCCCAGAACTTATTCTTTGTAAGCCTAGTACTTATTCTATCGGTCCTTTTTGCTGAAGCGCTGAATTACAGGGATGTAAACACACCAGCATCGGTTGACAAGTGATGTTGGGGGGACAAACACAGACACACTAACATATACACACACACACACACACACATATATATATATATATATATATATATATATATATATATGACAGGCTTCTTTCACAGTTTCTGTCTACCAAATCCACTCATAAGGCTTTTGTCGGCCCGAGGCTATAGCAGAAGACACTTGCCCAAGGTGCCACGCAGTGGGACTGAACCTGGAACCATGTGGTTCGTAAGCATGCTACTTACCACACAGCCACTCCTACGCCTAGTTTATTTTATTTATAAGAACTCTCATCTTTTAGAAGCTATAGTTATTGTTGTTAGCAGCAACAATAAAGAGGTAATCTAGATTATAAAACTCGTTACTTTATCATACTTTATCATCCATTCTCTTTCAGCCAGAACATCATGGTTTAAATCTTGATAATTTAATACCTCTACGACCCACGGACATGTTTCTATGACTTTCAGAAACATATTTTTGTGCTCATGGAAGCATGGAAGAAATTATTAACATCAGTTCTTAACTAAAGGATGCATTTAAGAGTTGTGAACTGCTTCCTTCAAAAATTCCATTCTTCCTGAAGTTTGTCAAAATTAATTGTGATGTGCCTCTGCACCCTTTTGTGTCTTCATGTGGTGCCATGTAAAAGTGCCTGTGTGGGGCTGCATAAAAGTGTCCATGTGGTGTCACGTAAAAGTGCCCATGTAGTGGCATGCAAAAGTGCCCATATGGAGCCATGTAAAAGTACCCATGTGGGGCTGCATAAAAGTTCCCATGTGGTGTCACATAAAAGTGCCACGTAAAAGTGTCCATGTAGTTCCATGTAAAAGTGCCCATGTGGGGCCACATAAAAGCACCCATGTGGGGCTGCATAAAAGTGCTCATGTGGTGTCACGTAAAAGTGCCCATGTAGTTCCATGTAAAAGTGTCCATGTGGGACCACATAAAAGTACCCATGTGGGGTTGCATAAAAGTGCCCATGTGGGGCCACATAAAAGCATCCATGTGGGGCTGCATAAAAGTGCTCATGTTGTGTCACGTAAAAGTGTCCATGTAGTACCATGCAAAAGTACCCATGTGGGGCTGCATAAAGTTCCCATGTGGTGTCACATAAAAGTACCCATGTGGTACCATGAAAAAGTGACCATGTAGTGCCACATAAGAGTTTCCATGTGGGGCCTTGTAAAAGTACCCATGTGGGGCTGCATAAAAGTGCTCATGTGGTGTCATGTAAAAGTGCCTATGTTGTGCCATGTAAAAGCACTCATGTGGTGCCATGTAAAAGTTTCCATGCAATACCACATAAAAGTGCCCATGTAGTGCCATGTAAAAGCAACTAGCACACTTTGTAAAATGGTTGGGGTTAGGAAGGTCATCCAGCTGTAGAAAACATGCAAAATCAGACGAGTTTGGTGCAGCTCCCCAGCTAGCCAGCTCTGGTCACACCGTCCAACCCATGCCAGCATAAACAATGGATGTTAAATCTTGATAATAATTCAATGTATTGGAGGGTCATGTCTGCCTCTAATGTTTCCCTTTTTTTATATGGTTTCTATGGCTTGATGCCCTTCCTAACACCAACCATTTTACAGAGTGTACTGGGTGCATTTTCTGCAGCACCTGCACAAAAGAAGTTG
Organism: Octopus bimaculoides; assembly: GCF_046866305.1. Lineage (NCBI taxonomy): Eukaryota > Metazoa > Mollusca > Cephalopoda > Octopoda > Octopodidae > Octopus > Octopus bimaculoides. Next base: position 72,946,200 of record NC_142936.1, on the reverse strand, counting down.
TTTTACCATCTGCAAATCTAATGTTGTTGTTGCTCTTTAGATTGATTATCTAACAGTTAGTGTGTGTTGGGTGCTTTTAGTGGCACCAGCACTGTTGGGGTGGCCCTGTAGTTTACAAAGCAGTGTGATAAAATAAATATTTGTTAGTATTTACTTAGTTGATTATATTGTGTACACTTGATTCTCTGAAGAAAAAACCCCCAGAATTTTTTGTATATGTAAACAGTAAGTATTTTCTCATTACACAGAAAGAATTTAAACAAAATGTTAAAGAATTCGATATTTTTTACTCTTTTACTTGTTTCAGTCTTTTGACTGTGGCCATGCTGGAGTACCGCCTTTAGTCGAGCAAATCGACCCCAGGACTTATTCTTTTGGAAGCCTAGTACTTATTCTATCGGTCTCTTTTGCTGAACCGCTAAGTTACAGGGACGTAAACACACCAGCATTGGTTGTCAAGCGATGTTAGGAGGACAAACACAGACACACAAACACATACACACATACACACATACATATATATATATATATATATATATATATATATATATATATATATATATATATATATATATATATATATATATATATATATACATATATACGATGGGCTTCTTTTAGTTTCCGTTTACCAAATCCACTCACAAGGCTTTGGTCGGCCCAAAACTATAGCAGAAGACACTTACCCAAGGTGCCACGTAGTGGGACTGAACCCGGAACCATGTGGTTCGTAAGCAAGCTACTTACCACACAGCCACTCCTACGCCTTTAATATGGTTTTTTAGTTTTTAATCAAGGAAACTCTTCTTTAATTCTAATTTTTTTGTCTCTTCCATAGATTTCTGTTCTGGATGCTGTTCCAAATATCAACATGTTGTTTCTCCTGCCTGATATTCTTGATGGGCTCTTTCGAATTTTGGGAGATTCAAATCCAGAAATTAGCAAAAGGTAAGTTATATGTTTGTCTTTGTATATCTTCAACCAGAATCCAAAGTGTAAATTGTATGGTTGTATCACACATCCTTTAATCCATTACCTACCAATGATCTCATATGAGATCACTTAAAAATTACAAATTTCGTAATTATCTGTCAATATTTACACATATCAGACCTTTTTGCTATATCTACTTGGTATATTTCTCTGATATTCAAATGAGGTTTGCTAATTTTTCACCCAATATCTCACTTATTTCTATTTAAAATGTTATTTTGAAATGTTATTTTGATCATTCCAGCATGTTTCTAAGACTGTTTTATGCTAGAAATCAAAGTTTAATAAAAAAAATTCCAGTTAATAGAATTATGGGAGGTAATGGGTTAATCAATTATAATTTGGAGTCTACAATGGTTCTAAGAGATGTACCCTTTTCTTTCCATCTTTTCCACTCATCAACTAAGGAAGCCATAAATTTCTGAGATGAAGAGTTTTTGCTTTTTGTTTCCATATTAGAAAGTCCCAAACATGGCGGGAAGCAACTTAATATGAGAGACTATGAAGAAGGAGAAATTAAGATGAAAGAAATGAATTTACTTTAGACTTGAAAGAGTTCTGGTCATAAGAAGGAGGAAAACAATGAGATGGGAGGGAGCTTCGAAGTCTAACAGTTCAAGGGAAAGAGCTATGATTATAAAAAGACTCACTTATTCGTGGAAGCACAACAGCATTTGGATGAAGATGCTGTGAGTTTTGAGTCAGATGAGATGGCACTAAGTGGTCTGGAACTAAGAGAGAAAGTTCATCAGAGAATTTCTTGTAGCAGTAACGATAGAAAAGACTAAGATTGGTGACATCACATCGATGTGACAAGGGTTGCAGAGTTGAAACAAGAGAGGGACCAATTATTGTTATACACTAAAGGGGCAGTGAATTGGCAGTATTCATTCTAGTTCTTATACTTTCTGAGTTCAAATCCCACTGAGGTCATTCTTCCGAGGTCAGTAAAATAAAGTCTCTGTCAAGTATTTAGGGCTGATGGTAACGACTAGCTTTGTACAATTCTATATTTAAGAGATGAGGAATTATGTACATTATTTACATTTGACGGATATTTGTCCCCCATCTTGTTTGTTGTTAACACACTGTTTCGGCTGATATATCCACCAGCCTTCATTAGGTGTCTTGGGGAAATTTCAAACCTGGGTTCTCATTCCTAACGTATTTTTTGCTGTTGCTGCTCAGGTCACTGCCTGGAATTGAACTCGGAATCTTTCAACCCAATATTTACATGACATTATTTATAGCTTTATATCATTGTCCTCCAGGCAATAACAGAAGAATTCAAGACAAGATACTGCTGGGAGCTTCTCTATGCTGATGACATTGCTCTAATAGCTGAGTCACTATCAGAACGAGAGGAAAAGCAAGGTCTAGAATCAAAGGGCCTTAGAGTCAATCTAGCAAAAACCAAAGTCTTAGTAAATAGGGAAGCAGACAAATCTCAAATCTCCTCAGGTAGATGGCCCTGCTTGATCTGTAGAAAAGGCGTAGGTAGAAACTCCATAAGATATACCTGGTGTAAGCTATGGACACATAAGAGGTGCAGCAATATCAAAGGAAGGCTAACCTGGAAGATAGTTTTTCTGTGTGGCAAATGCTCAGGGGCAATAAACACTGAAAATGTGCAGAAAACAGCTTCTGTCACATACTGGGGTGAAAAACTAGAAGTAGTTGATAGCTTCCGTTGCCAAGTCAGTTGTAGTGGTGGATACTCTGAGAGTGTAGCTGCTAGAATAAGAATAGCCCAGGCAAAGTAAAAAAAATTCATGTTCTCTTGAGCATTTATAAATTCTTATGGCTTTAACATATATCTATGTTTTTATTTTTCTTTATCTAGTTGTGAGAATGTGTTTAATTCATTTTTATCTGGCATACGGAAGTCCAAAAATGGTGTTAACTTTCATGGCATGGGTAACATACTCATTGTTCACAGTCAAAGTTCAGGTGAGATAATGACATTTTCTTTTTCCATTGCTCTTGATTTCTATTGTATAATATCTATCAAGCATTACTTGTCTTTTAACTGTCGCCTGTTACTGTTGCATATTTGTATATAATGTGATATGTTCATATTATATAAGTTAATGGAATTAGCAATCTCACATATAATAGCTGAACCATGTAGATATTCCATGGCTTAAATGGAAACGACTATCAAGTATTAAATATGAATATGACATATTAAATGTTTTATTCATGCACATGCGCGTGCGCGCGCACACACACACACACACAATATATGAAGCACTTAATTACATATATGCCACAAATCAAAATAAATCAAATAAATTTAACAAATGGCTGAAACAATCAAGAGAGAGTACCCTACTCATTGAGGATAAATAATTTTTTGTCAGAGTAAGTGCACTTTTAGTTCCTATACATATGAATGCTAATGGCATGTGCACATATATACATTCTCTCCCCATCTCCTACTCTCTTTTACACACACACACACACACACACACACGCACACACACACAGCTAATTGTCATCTGAGTGTGTGTATAGGTGTGTTTGCATATGTACATCTGCTTGTAGCATTCGTTCGAATCTGTCTATCTGTCTCCATATCACACAACACTTTTACTAAACCCTTTTCCCAGTATGACAGAATT
>NC_142936.1:72925083-72937583 GCF_046866305.1 Octopus bimaculoides | reverse complement strand
ATGAGCAGAGTGTTCCATTGACCGACTCAACTGGAACCCTCATCTTAGTAATTGACTGAGTGCCAGTGCCAGATTGACTAATTATGATTTTTGCTGTTTTTATATTCATGACTTATGTGATTTTTATTGTCACCATTCTCTTTCAGACATTCCAGTATATTGATGACTTTTTCCCTTTATTCCTTCAAACCCTGAAAGACCCTTCTGATGAGGTAGGTAAAAAAATTAGAAACATCAAATGTTTGTTTATTTCTTTAAAACTATATCTCATGTATATTTTTGCTGTAGATCTATTTAGTTGTTATTTAACCCTGGGTTAGTACTGACTAAGGTGGAGGCGCAATGGCCCAGTGGTTAGGGCAGCGGACTCGCGGTCATAGGATTGCGGTTTCGATTCCCAGACTGGGCATTGTGAGTGTTTATTGAGCGAAAACACCTAAAAGCTCCACGAGGCTCCGGCAGGGGATGGTGGCGAACCCTGCTGTACTCTTTCATCACAATTTTCTCTCACTCTTACTTCCTGTGTTTGTTGTGCCTGTAATTCAAAGGGCCAGCCTTGTCACGCTGTGTCACGCTGAATATCCCCGAGAACTACGTTAAGGGTACATGTCTGTGGAATGCTCAGCCACTTGCACGTTAATTTCACGAGCAGGCTGTTCCGTTGATCGGATCAACTGGAACCCTCGACGTCGTAAGCGACGGAATGCCAACAACAACAAGTACTGACTAAGCAGACCAATGATCTAAAATAGTGATTCTCAAACAATACATCCAGGGGAATGTATCTACGTGCATTGCAGATTTTTAAAAATATAATTTAAGGGTTTAAAGAATAAAATTCTTACTAATGTTTGGGTGTCTCGGAAAATGCATTATTCATAAGTTTTGTGTCCTTTCTTTGTTAACCCCTCAAATCCTGATGAAGTCATAAGAGTAATGTTGTGATGTATGGTATGTCATCATCGTCAACATTTAATGTCCATTTTCCATGCTGGCATGGGTTGGACGGCTTTACAGGAACTGGCAAGGCCAGGGCCCACACCAGGTTCCATAGTCTGTTTTGACTTGGTTTCTATGGCCGGATACCCTTCTTAATGCCAACCACTTTACAGAGTGTACTGGATACCTTTTATGTGGCACCATCACCAGTACTTTTTATAGCACCATAACCAGTGCTTTTTATGTAACATCAGCACCCACACCAATGCTTTTTATGTGGCACTTCCATTTTAAAATTCTTAATTCTGTTGTGGTAGGTGGGTCACATATATGTCACTATTGTTATCATCATCATTCAATGCCTGTATCCCATGTTGGCATGAATTGGATGGTTCAACAGGATCCTGCCAGCCTGAGGTATGTGTTGGTTTCTGTCTGCTTTGGCAAGGTTTCTCTGGTTGGATGTCTTTCCTAATGCCAACTACTTTACAGAGTGTACCAGGAGCTTTTTTCCATGGCACCGGCACTAGTAAGGTAACAAAGTAATTTGCAAAACAAGGCTCTTTGACAGAGTAGAGTGCAATATTGAGGAAGTTGGCTCTGTGTCTGAAAGACAGGAACATGTGTCTTGCTGTGGAGGAAATACATGGGTACTCCAGCAGAGAAGGGAGAAGGAATAATGGAAACAATATATCTAGGTATACCCTCGAGGTACTAGAAGGTGGGTGTATTGAACATTTTGAAACTAGAAGAGCCCTTTCTCCTTTCCATCACAGTCTGAACAAACCCAGTCTCTTCCAGCATGAAAGAGGGAATATGAGAGGGCACATGGCTTAGTGGTTAGGGTGTTGTACTCACAATTGTGCGATTGTGGTTTCAGTTCCTGGACAGGGTGGTGGTGCATTGTGTTTTTGAGCAAAATACTCCATACTTGCTCTACAATCACTTTGATACCTGACATGTGGTACACCATGCACCTGTTCAGGCAATGACAATTTGATGGGGAGAATGTGCTTAATGTACAGCACATATATTTGATTGCTATAAACAAATCATCTGTGTAGGTTATTCAAGAAATTGCAGAACCATCTTTCTTGAACTATGAGAGACTACTAGCATCATGTATACAGATATATATGCGTTTTGCTGAATTTTTTTCTGTAGAACATGATTTTTCTTTGTGGTTGGGTCGTTGATGACCTCTTTCTAGCATAGTGTGTATATATATATATATATATATATATATATATATATATATATATATATATACACACATGCACACAACACACACACACGTGTTCGTCATTGTAACTTACTTATTATGCTGTATAATTAACTGTTAAATTAGAAAGAGAATTTAAAGATATAACAGTCTCCATATTCTTTGCAATTATTTTGGATTTGCACTCCCAAAAATATTTATAATCTAGTGAAGCAAAACTGAATTTACCCATCAGAAGAATTACAGTGGGATTGCTCACTATAAACCATCCTTGGTGCTTTTTACTACTTAATGCAGTTAGTCAGAATCTGGACTTAATCTCAGAGCTCTTACGGCACCCACTTGGATAATTTATCCCTATATACTCATTGTAGGGCAGTGGACTCGTGGTCATAGGATCACAGTTTTGATTCCCAGACCGGGTGTTGTGAGTGTTTATTGGGCGAAAGCACCTAAATTTCCATAAGGCTCTGGCAGGGAGTGGTGGTGAACCCTACTGTATTCTTTCACTGCAACTTTCTCTGACTCTTTCTTCCTGTTTCTGTTGTACCTCTTATTTCAAAGGGCCAGCCTTGTCACACTCTGTGTCACGCTGAATCTCCCCGAGAACTACGTTAGAGGTACACATGTCTGTGGAGTGCTCAGTCACTTCCATGTTAATTTCACGAGCAGGCTGTTCCATTGATCGAATCAACTGGAACCCTCGTCGTCATAATCGATGGAATGCCATGATATATATATATATATATATATATATATATATATCCTTTAAGTTCGTTTATGGGAAACATTTTTGAGTGCTCTCATAAAAAGCTTCTATGCTACTTTTTCTAGCTACTGTTTACTATTCCCATCTTCAAGAGTAATTTTATGGGATAGTTATTAGTCCGGTGCTGCTATAACATAGGATTAATGTAGTAATAACATGAACTTTTCAATGGAAAGTCATAAATACTTTAATGCATTTCTATGTACATTTCCACAAAGTACATGTGCTTTGTGGAAACATATGTAGCAATCTCTCTCTATATATATATGTAATGAATTACTTTTGCAGGTTGTACTTCTTGATCTTGAAGCTCTTGCTGAAATTTCGTCCAATCCAGCTGGCAAACAAGCAAAACCCAGTAACAGCACTGAAACATCCAGGAATGAAGACAAGAGTGCTAACACAAAGGTCCTCACTAGTCTTAATCACTACTTTGATAAATTCATGAGAGAACTCATTCAATTGTTTCATCGTGAACAAAACCTGCTGGAAGAAAAAGGGACCTTTATACTACGGTAAGGGTCTTGATATATTTGCATATCTGAGTGTTTGCATATGGGTGTATGTGCGTTTGTATATGTATGTGTTTGTACATGTGTGTATGTGTGTGTGTCTTTGCATACATGTTTTCTCATTGACATTGCCATCATATTTTGGCAGCTTTTGTGTCACTGACACTTCATCTTTCATTAAAAGATAACTGTGTTAATTGATCTGATCTCCAATAGTTTTCAGATACCCCTCTGTTTTGTCATCATCATCACTACCACCAACACCACCAGCACAGACAAATTTGTAAGTCATCATCATGATCATGATCCTCCTCCTCCTGGCTAGTCAGGTCTGCAGGAACCTCACACATGGTTCCAGCAAGATGGAGCAACTGCTCATACCACAAGAGAGAAACAATGCAGTTGCTACGGCAGTGATTTAGAGAGAGAATAATCTCCCGCTACGGCAATGTCAACTGGCCTTCATGTTCCCCAGACTTGACTAACCCGAATTTTTTCTTGTGGGGATACCTGAGAGAGAGGGTTTACATCAACAAACCAGAGACCCTGGTACAACTGAAGAACATCAATTGAGAAATCAGAGAAGTGGGATCGGAAACTCTTGAGGGTGTTATGGTGCAAGTTTTGGAAAGAGCACGGGTGTGCAAAGCTGAAAATGGCTGCCATTTAAGCGATGTCATTTTTCATATGTGATGTAGTGGTGTTGTAAAATTTGACTTATGCAAATTAATTTCCATTCAGTCTTTTATATTGTATCGAAATTTCATGCATTTATTTGTAAAGTTAAGGAAGTTATTAAAAATTGAAACCCATCAGTGACTTTTGGGACACCCTGTACATGAGAAAAGAGCACAAATGGGTTGAAATTCATTACAGCTGTTTCAGACACATTTTTATTGATGAATACACCAATTACATCATGAAAAATTAAGTTATTTTCAGGTGCATTAAAACTTAAAAATTAAAAATTTGGTTCAGAGAAAATATCAATATATGGAATGTGTGATGACCCTCAAGTGAGAGAGTGAAACTGTACAGAAGCATGACCATATATAATATGGGTAATGTCATAAACATTAAATTATTTATGTTAAATTGATGGTGAGAGAAAAGGAATGGCAAGGTATAAAGCTTTTGAGGAAGACAAGGAGAAAGAAGAATAGGGGTAAGGTGAGATACTATAGTGTAGAACAGCAGAATGTTGAGTAGAGGAGACATAATTGCTGGCATCAAACCACTAGATTACAAACATCAGAACAAGATCATTTACTATAATGAATACTCACAGACAGAAGTACAAATTCATATACACAGATATCATTATGAACACAAACACAAGTAAACATACATATGTATACACACACACACACACACACACACACACACACACATGTATGTATATGTATGAAAATGTCAGGATTCAAGCGAATTAGGTCCTTAAATAGTAAAGCACCAAAGTCAGATCACTATCGTGTACAAACAATATTTGAAGACCTCCAATTCTATGTACAATCGCAAATGGCTGACTGAATATACAAGCCCTCAAAGTCACATATGGGTACAAACACTGCACCCATTGTACTGCACAGAAAAGACTCCAGATCCCAGCAAATTGCAGGTTGCTAGTAAGGTGAATGATAAATAAATAACAACAGATGGATTGTGGTTCAATATGGCTGTTTCAGATGTGTTTTTTTTTTATTGATGCATAGAAGTATTACACAATGTAACACTTCCACATACATATCTACACACTCACACGCACATATACACACACACACGTTTCTGTCTACCAAATTCCAGGCTTTGGTAAGCCCAGAAATTATATAAGACACTTGCCAAGATGAGAAAGGTAAAAGTAAAGATTAAATTTTAATGTAAATAAAGCTTTGAATTTGTTTTACCATTTCAGACAACTGGCGTTGCAGCTAAATGCAGAAGACATCTATAGAACGCTGTCTGAAATACTAATGCAAGAAGAGGATGCATCCTTTGCGTGCATCATGGTGCAAACACTCAACACTATTTTACTCACATCAACCGAACTCTTTGAGTTGCGGAACCAGCTTAAAGATTTAAAAACACCGGTATAACCATTTGCTTTGTCATTTCTTTTCCTTTCTTTAGGAAATAATCATAATAATGACCATCCCCAAATACAACAATAATAATAATGTTCCTTTCTACTATAATGATAATAATAATAATAATAATAATAATGGTTTCAAATTTTGCCACAAGGGCAGCAATTTTGGGGGAGGGGATGAGTCCATTACATCAACCCCAGTACTCAACTGGTACTTATTTCATCAACCCTGAAAGGATCAAAGGCAAAGTCGACCTCAATGGAATTTGAACTCAGAACATAAAGTTGAAATGTCGCTATTCATTTTGCCCAGCATGCTAACAGTTCCACCAGCTCACTGCCTTCTTAATAATAATAATAATAATAATAATAATAATAATAGTGATGGTGATGGTGGTGGTTTCAAATTTTGACACAAGGCCAGCAATTTTGAGGGAGTTGGGTAAGTTGATTACATCAGTCCTAGTGCTGAATAACTGGTACTTATTTTATTGACCCTGAAAGAATGAAAAGTCAACCTTGATGGAATTTGCACTCAGGCCATAAAGACGGATGAAATGCCACTAAGCATTTTGTCCAGCAGGCTAACAATTCTGCCAGCTCACCACCTTAATAATAATAATAATAATAATCCTTTCTACTATAGGCACAAGGCCTGAAATTTGCAGGGAAGGGTTAAGTCGATTACATTGCTCCCAGTGCCCAACTGGTACTTTATTGACCCTGAAAGGATGAAAAGCAAAGTTGACCTCAGTAGAATTTGAAGAAGAATAATAATAATAATAATAATAATAATAATAATAATAATAATAATAATAATAATAATAATAATAATAATTATAATAATTATTATTATTATTATTATTATTATTATTATTATTATTATTATTATTATTATTATTTCTACTATAGACACAAAGCCTGAAATTTGGTGGGAGGGGTTAAGCCGATTACATTGACCCTAGTAGACAACTGGTTCTTAATTTATTGACCATGAAAGGGAAAGTCGGCCTTGGCAGAATTTGAACCCAGAACATAGCGGCAGACAAAATACCGCTAAACATTTTGCCTGGTGAGCTAGCAATTATAATAGTAATGCATAAGAAGAAAATAATGTTTATACCAGTGCCACCTGACTGGCTCCCATGCTGGTGGCACGTAAAAAGCACCATTCGAGCATGGTTGATGCCAGTGCCGACCTTGCCGGTGGGACGTAAAAGGCATCCACTGTACTCTCAGAGTGGTTGGCATTAAGAAGGGCATCCAGCTGTAGAAACCTTGCCAGATCTGATTTGAGCCTGGTGCAGCCTCCTGGCTTGCCAGTCCTCAATCAAATCATCCAACCCATGCTAGCATGGAAAGCAAACATTAAACAACAATGATGATGATGATGATGATGAAGCTTCATTGAAAATGATAATTATGATAATATGATACTTTCTAATCTATGAAAAGAAAATCTTGTTCCATTCAATTAAATATTTGCATTCTGTTATTCTGTTTCAGGAGAGCTGTTCCCTTTTCACTTGCCTCTACAAATCCTGGTGTCATGGTCCTGTAGCCACTGTATCACTCTGTTATCTCACACAGAACTACGAGCATGCCTGTGATCTTCTAGAAACATTGTATCCTTTTATTTTTTTGCTGTGTTTTATCAATGAGATATTATTGGTTGGTATATTGTACGTTTTTATTTCCCATTGTAACACAAAATTGCTTTTTGAATGGTGTGTTTGGTGGTTGTGTGTTGTGGTAATGATTAGTTTCTTGTCTTACTCGCATAATATATATATATATATATAGGTAGATGGCCCTGCTCAGTATGTAGAAAAGGAGTAGGTAGTAGCTCTATAAGATGTACCCGGTGCAAGCTATGGACACATAAGAGGTGCAGCAATATCAAAGGCAGGTTAACTAGGAAGTTAGTTTTTGTATGTGGCAGATGTTCAGGTGCAATAAACACTGTAAACAAACAGGAAACAACTTCTATCTCATTCCAGGGAGAAAAACTAGAGGTAGCTGATAGCTTCCACTATCTGGTTGACCAAGTTAGTAGTGGGGGTGGGTGCGCTGAAAGTGTAGCTGTTAGAATAAGAATAGCCTGGGCAAAGTTCAGAGAGCTCTTACCTCTGCTAGCGACAAAGGGACTCTCACTCAGAGTAAAAGGCAGACTGTATGACGCATGTGTACGAACAGCCATGCTACATGGCAGTGAAACATGGGCTGTGACTGCTGAGGACATGCGTAAGCTCGCAAGGAATGAAGCCAGTATGCTCTGTTGGATGAGTAATGTCAGTGTGCATACCCGACAGAGTGTAAGTATCTTGAGAGAAAAGCTGAACATAAGAAGCATCAGTTGTGGTGTGCAAGAGAGACGATTGCGCTGGTATGGACATGTGGTGAGAATGGATGAGGATAGCTGCATGAAAAAGTCCACACCCTAACAGTTGAGGGAACCCGTGGAAGAGGTAGGCCCAGGAAGACCTGGGCTGAGGTAGTGAGGCAAGACCTTCGAACATTGGGCCTCACCGAGGCGATGACTGCTGACCGAGACCTTTGGAAATGTGCTGTGCGTGAGAAGACTCGGCAAGCCAAGTGAGACCTAAATCCAAGACCTCTGCCAGGGGTGTAGCCAGCCCACTTATGCACACCTTTTCTACATTGGACACTAAACTCTGCTTGCGAAGACTTGTTGAGGCAAGTGAAATCGAAATAAATTCGACGACTGGCCCCCGTGCCAACGTCGTCTCCTTCATTGGACATGAAACTCAACTTGTGAAGACTAGCCTGACTGGCCTTCGTGCGGGTGACACGTAAAAGCACCCACTACACTCTCGGAGTGGTTGGCGTTAGGAAGGGCATCCAGCTGTAGAAACTCTGCCAAATCAGATTGGAGCCTGGTATTGCCATCCGGTTTCACCAGTCCTCAGTCAAATCGTCCAACCCATGCTAGCATGGAAAGCGGACATTAAACGATAATGATGATATGATGGCAAAAAGGTGCCTATGGGAAACTGGCATCAAATTTGTCTCATCCATTTAATGTTACTGGAAATGGAGTTAGACAATCAAACAGCTCATTAAACTATGGAGGGCTATGAAAAAAAAAAGAGAAATAAAGTTATCATCATCATCATCATCATCATCATCATCATCATCATCATCATTATTGACATTTAATATTTGCATTCCTTGCTGGCATGGGTTGGCTGATTCAAGAGTCCAGGAATATCAGGTACAAACACTCCTGCACAGAGTCTTGATATTTAATATTCAATTAATATTGTTTAGGTGTATGGATTATACTGACCTAGCAAGGCACCTCAACTTAAGTACCTAATTCAACGGAATCTTAATTATATATATATATATATATATATATGATGCATAGATACTGAACAGTATAGATATAAAGGATAAAATCCGTTTTTCTGCTTTTAAAAAGGAAAAGGATTTTATCCTTTATATCTATGCGTTGAATAAAATTTATCTTTCTGCTTGTTCTACCATACATTTCAGTGCTTCGAAAACAAACTTGTTTGTTTACATACGGTGTATATATATATATGTATATATATATATATATATATATATATATATATATGTATGTATGTATCGTCGGTAAATCATAAATCCGAAAAAGAATCACAGAGCTGAATATAGGATTATAGAGCAGTATATAGGATTATCACAGAGCAGTATATAGAACTATAGAGCAGTATATAGGATTACACTGGGTTTCACATCCATAAGACATTTAGGGCCTCTCTAGCTAAGCACTTTATGGACGTGAAACCCAGGGTAATCCCATAGACTGGCCTTCTCTATCTATCTATCTATCTATATATATATATATATATATATATATATATATATATTTAACATTCATCTTCCATGATTGTTGGACGGTTATTTGTATGTGTGTGTGTGCGCGCGTGCGTGTTTGTGTGACAGGCTTTTTTCACTTTCCATCTAGCAGATCCACCCACAAGGCTTTGGGTCGTCTGTAGGGTGTAATTTGAGAGGGATTTGGCTACTATTCTTAGCAAATGGAGTGGACACGTGGAAGATGCTACGTTAGCCCCGTTACTTAATTAATATATTCCATATTACTTGTATGCTGTACCTAGAGTCACATATTCCAACGTCAGTTTCATTTGATAAGTAGAACAAAGAGAGTTATGTCCCTTACTTAATACAGCTGATATGAATTTCTAGCTAATTGCACACACGCACACGGCTCGTGCGCGCACACACATACTAAACACACACAAAGACACACATAGCTGCACACACAGGCATGGCTGTGTCGTAAGAAGTTTATTTCCTGACCACATGGCTCTGGGTTCAGTCCCACTTGCATGGCACCTTGGGCAAGTGTTTTCTTCTATAGTCTCAGGCCAACCAAAGTCTTGTGAATGGATTTGATAGACAGAAACTGAAATAAGCCCGTTTTATATATATATATATATATATATATATATATATATATATATATGTATGTATGTATGTATGTGTGTGTGTGTATATATATACATATACATATGTATATATATATGTATGTATATATGTGTATGTATATATATGTATGTTTATATATGTATGTATGTATATATATGTATGCATGTATATATATATATATATATATATATATATATATATATATATATATATATATATATATTATCCCTTAGTGGGTTGTACCCCCAACCCCTAACTCTCTCACGTTATATATATATATATATATATATATATATATATATATATAATTATAATTAGGGGTTTAGCTAATTGCTTCACCATGCACCAAGTTTAGAAATGGGAGTTAAAATTACTTTTCTGCTACCATAAAGATCTACTTGGTAAAATTATTAATTATTAATTAATTAATTAATTAATTAATTAATTTTACCCTTTTATTATTAATATATTATCATCATCATTTAACGTCCACTTTCCATGCTAGCATGGGTTGGACAATTTGACTGGGGACTGGCGAACCAGATGGCTATACCAGACTCCAATCTGATTTGGCAGAGTTTCTACAGCTGGATGTCCTTCCTAACACCAACCACTCCGAGAGTGTAGTGGGTGGTTTTTACATGCCACCGGCACGAGGGCCAGTCCGGCGGTACTGGCAACGGCCATGTTCAAATGGTGCTTTTTACGTGCCACCTGCACAGGAATCAGTCCAATGTTTTGTGCACGTGCCGCCGGCACGAGTGCCATTGAGGCGAGGCTGGAAACAATTGCGTTCAAATGGTGCTTTTTTCGTGTCACCGGCATTATGTATGCGTATATATATATATATATATATATATATATATATATATATATATATATATTTTCTGCCTATATGTTGAACCCACATCTGCCTATAACACGAACCCACATCCCTTTGTTAACATGGTAATAATAGTAACATAGTCATGTTAACAAAGGGATGTGGGTTCGAGTCCCATGCAGAGAGGAAAACCTTCTTTTTTTCTGTCGAGGGCTTATATGCCCCATTATTATTATTTACAGGATTGTAAAACCCAACACCATATAACAAAATGGTTTGCACCGAAAACCGTATATATATATGTATATATAAATGCACATTATAGTAAGAATGGATACATAAGGGTGGAATACCACAGGAACAATACCGTATATCCAATGCAAGATTTAATATATGTGTGTATGTATGTGTGTGTGTGTGTGTATATATATAAATGTGTGTGTATATATAAATGTATATGTGTGCGTGTGTCTGTGTAACCTATAATTTTAGGTCATGATTCCTATTGTATTGGCTGTTTTAATCATAAACATTTCAAAGTATTAATAATTGGCTTCAAACAACTATAACAACAACAACAACAACAGCAGCAGCAACCTCTATATGTCCATTGGGATTATGACATGCAGTAAATCACTTTGGGAAATGCAAATAATTATTCAGAAATAACCAGTTGTGGGGAAATACACAGGATGTGTGGCACATTTTGGGATATGAACCAGTCATGCCTTGGTAGGCTTCGGTATCTCTGATAGCTGTTGTAGATCTTGCAGTATTCTAGTTTCATCTGGTAGTGTTATAGCTGAAAATCTACTCCAGCTTGCCATCATTTCATCTTGTCAGCTAAACTAAGTCACGATGACTCTTCAAGATGTTTCAGTTGTAAATAGTTTCTTTCTGAACAACTTCCTACAGTTACGTCTACCCGATAGAACTAATTATCTACTGTATCTTTATCAGAAGCCATATGTTGACAATATGGACAAAATAACTAAAAAGAGAGTTGAGTTGAATTTCAGTACTCTAGAATTACTTTCAGCTTGGTTTGGCTTGGCTTAGTTTAGTTTGGTTTGGTTTGGTTTGGTAAATTCTTGACTTTACATAAGATTTAAAACCAGCTTATTATACAGAGCATAGCAATGCACAAGGTGAGCCACACAAGTTTTTAGTGGGTCATGGTGACATCTGTATATCTATAAAAATCAATTATGATATTTAAAATACAAGACACCAGAAATAAGGAGGCCATTGTGTATTATTAGATTTATCTTTGTTATAGTTTGAATTAAATTTGAGATTGAACATTGATTTTTCAGTTTTATTTAGTGGCCATTGGGTGGCCTAGAGACAATATAAGAAAAATATTACTGATCATTGGAGAAAAGAGTCTGCGTGTATGCGCCACTGACGTAGAATACTTATGTTAAATAGCGTTGTATAAGGTATTTATGTTATGACTATATGGTTATGTATATACGGAATAAAACTACTGCCCCCATTTCTCAAATATTCCCTCCCTTTTAGTCAAGGGTGCTTTTTCCTTTTTCTCTGTTCTTTTCTTGCCTTGCAAGTTACTTAGCAAGCTCACTTTCAGAGGATTTGATGGGTCCAAGAATTGCACTGTGCTCCTATGCCTACTGTGGCATGGTTTTTATGGCTGGATGCCATTCCTAATGCCAACCACTTTA
>NC_142936.1:72892583-72917583 GCF_046866305.1 Octopus bimaculoides | reverse complement strand
CTGTGATAAAGTGAAGAATTAGCAGTGTTGTTAAAGTGTCAGATAGGAAACCTTGTGGTATCTGTTCTGGCTCTGTGCACTCAGAGATTAAATTTCACTGAGGCTAACTATCTTGCACATGGACTGAACCAGAAATCATGAGATTGCGAAACACGCTTCTTAACCACACAGCCATCCATCCATATATATGTCATTTAGTTGTTTCAGTCATTTGACTGTGGCCATGCTGGAGCATCGCCTTTAGTCGAGCAAATCGACCCCAGGACTTATTCTTTGTAAGCCTAGTACTTATTCTATCGGTCTCTTTTACTTGAACGTCTAAGTTACAGGGATGTAAACACACCAACATTAGTTGTCAAGCGATGGAGGGGTGGTGGACAAGCACACACACACACAAATATCTTCTTTTACTTGTTTCAGTCATTTGACTGCAGCCATGCTGGATCACCGCCTTTAGTCGAACAAATCAACCCCAGGACTTATTCTTTCTAAGCCTAGTACTTATACTATCGGTCTCTTTTGCTGAACCACTAGGTTACGGGGATGTACATACACCAACATTGGTTGTCAAGTGATGGTGGGAGACAAATACAGGCACTCAAACACACACACACTCACCTAGATTATATATATATATATATATATATATATATATATATATATATATATGTATATATATATATATATATATATATATATATATATATATATATATATATATATATACAACAGACTTCTTTCAGCTTCCGTCTGCCAACTCCATTCGCAAGGCTTTGGTCAGCCCAAGACTGTAGTAGAAGACATTTGCCCAAGGTGCAATGCAGCGGCACTGAACCTGGAACCATGTGGTTGGGAAGCAAGCTTATTACTACACAACCACACTGCACCTATATACACAAACACAAACACACATAAATATATATATATATATATATATATATATATATATTATATATGTATGTATTCACACACACACATCAATACATATATATCACGCACACACACACACACACACACACACATATATATAACTATTTGATAAATTCTTATAAAGATTTTATCCTATATTTAAATTGTATATATATATATATATGAACACTAATGTTAATCAACGACTACAAAATATTAACTATTAACGATCTTAGCTTGTTACAAACAACTAGTTCAAGAATGTGACAGATTAAAATAATGGCTTCTGTTCACAAAACTAACTGAAGAACACAAACACAAACTGTCAAAGAAAACTGTCTTTGGCACTGCTGTTATTTTATATCATTTTTTTATTATTATTATTATCATTATTATTAGTGTTGTTGTTGTTGTTTTGTTGATATTTGATTGACACTTAGATTCATTTATATGTTCTGATTCTTCTGTTCTTGTGACCTCAATAGATATTGATTTCTTCAGTGACGAAGAAGGTCATTAAATTAATTAGGAGTAGGTGATGGTGGTGGTGGTGGTGGTGGTGGAGATGGCTGTTGTGGTAGAATGGAAGGTAAAGAGGTGGAGGAGATGGAATAGGCAGGTGTAGAGGAATCATCTGGTGTAGCATTCATTCTGTCTTCCTATTCCTTAAGAGAATTAAGGAATATAATGTTATTTCTTTATTTTGTTGTTTCTGTTGTTGTTGCGGTTTAGTGAAGGAGAATTAGCAGCATTCATTCCCTTTCACAGGGTCTCTAATACTGGGGTGTGACGGATGTAGTATGTGTTATGTGTGAATGTTGATGTTTGCTGGAGGTGGGGGTGGGGAAAGAATATGTTTGTGGAGAGCAGGAGGAGAGAATTTCAATGGAGAGAGAGGAAGGAGATAGGAGTTGATTTCTTGGTCAGAGGCAAGATTGGTTAAAATGTTTGGACTGAAACATAGCAAGTGATAAAAAGAGTAGCAACAGGTGTGTCAGCTAGATCTAGATGATGGTGGTGGTGGTGGTGGTGGTCGTGGTAGTAGTGGTAGTGGTGGTGGTACAAGGTAGCTTAGCACAATGTAGCTTAGAGGAAGAGAAGCAATGTATGTATGTATATATATAAACACACACACACACACACACACACACACACACACACACACACACATATATATATATATATATATATATATATATATATACATGTGTGTGTGTGTGTGAATGTGTCTTTGTGAGTCTGTGTGTATGCACAAAGATTCTAGATAGAAAGATCCAAAAGATGGAGCGTTTAACTGATCATGATTAGAGGCAATTTTTGTAGTATTGGTAGAGAGAGAGAGAGAGAGAGAGAGAGAGATGGATGGATAGATAGGGAGATAGATAAAGAGGGGAAAAAGAGATAGAGGGAATGAAAGAGAGAGAGAGAGTGAGAGAAAAGAGAATCAGAGAGGGAGAGAGAGTAGGAGACAGGGCATCATATGTAGACAAGAGGCTTGGCAAGTGAAATCACTTATGATCAGTTGAATGCTTCATCTTTTGGATCTTTCTATCTAGAATCTTTGTGCATACACACAGACTCACAAACACACAAGGTACATGTGTGCACATACACATGCACGCATATAATAATAATAATAATAATAATTGATGAATGTGACGGGACATAGATTTAACACTAGTCTTTATAAAGACTGGTGTTAAATCTATCTTCCGTCTCCTTCATCAATTATTATTATCTTAACTAACACAGTGAAATTCCTGACATAGATCCAGCAGATATGTACCCCAACTGTGGATGACACCAGATAGCCTGAACTGTGAACGTGCTTTACTCAACACACTAATTGACTTATACCCATTAGTCCTAAAAAGTACATATATATGTATTATATATATATACCATTATTGGCGATGGTGAATAAATTGTCATCTAAATTATGCAAGAATGAAAATAACACTGGTATATCATTTTAACAGATATATTTACCAAAATTACATAAAAATATCTTGAAATACTAAAGAGTAAATTTATTCAGTAAAATCACCATTGGCTTCAACCATGGCCTCCAGACAACTTCAGAATCTCCTGTTACTCTTCTGGACAGTCTCTTTGTTGAAGCTGGTAAATGCTGTCATAATCCTTGCCTTCAGTTCATCTTTGGTGTTACAAGGAGTCTTGTTGGTCTCTCGCTCAACTGCGCCCCACACATAATAATGAAGGGGGTTTCAGTCTGGGGAGTTAGGTGGCCAGATGTTAGGGGTGATGTTGTTCAGAAATTATCTGAAAGCCATGACTGGGTTCTCCTGCTAGAGTCTTCAGCAGTCACCCTCTTGACCCAGGGCAGCACTACCTCTTCCAGGCACTTGATGTAGTCCTATGTGTTGAATGCAAGGCCATATGGGAAGATGAATGGAGGCATAACGTCGCCATCATGAGTGATCACTTCAAATACCATGATGTTGACTGGATGTTTGATTTTTATCACTCTCAGTACATGTTTCGAGGACATGACAAGCCAACGGTTGTTTTGTGTGTTTACCATCTGATTCTGGCAGAAATTTTTCTTGTCTAAGAAAAACCAAATCATGTTTGGTTGGAGGGGATGCTTGAGTTTGTTCAAAAGCTTTGTAGGATGATCTTTCTTCTTGTCCTTGATGGCTTGGGATAAAAATTGGTCCTTTCTCATCTTGTATGAGGAATACCAAATGTCTTCATGCACTACCTGCCTGATAAGAAACTCAGACACTCCCATGTCCCTGGTGATGGACCTGATTGACTTGGAGGGTTTGTTGTCAATCATGACCTGGATCTCACCAAGAAATTCAGGAGTTCTTTTCTTATCAGAACAATCAGAGTGAGTTTTCCGAGCTGCTGCACTTTTGTAATTACCATTAGACTTATCTAACTCATTCCAAATCCTCTGCACTGTCCTCAGATTGACACCCAAACACTCTGAAATGTTCATATTGGAGCTTCAGGCATGAATGCCAAGCAATACAGCATGTCGTTTCAAAATTTCGTGAACTACACTCCAATGATGGAACTGTGTATCTTTGTTAGAAACCTGCTCCTTCTTCAGAGGAAGGTTTCAAATAATTTAAAATATAAGAGCACATTATACACACATATTCATCCGTCCATGCATCTATGCATCCATCTGTACATACATACATCATCTTCATCAATTTAACATCTACTTTTCATTGATTGCCTGAGGTCAGATGGGACGTAATGGCTAGATGCTCTTCTTGAGGCCAACCTCATTTGATTCTAAATAAGGTGTTATTTCTCACTAGCCTTTACATGTTTCACGAGAATTTGCAAACAAACATATTATGTATGTATGTATATATGTATGTACGCATGCACACATGTACGCATGCACACATGTACACATGCGCACATGTACGCATGCACACATGTACGCATGCACACATGTACGCATGTGTGTTTGTTCATTCATTCTCTTCTAGTTTCAATTCCTGTAAAGAAGGAACTGGTTTCTAACAAACACACAACGTTCTATCATTGGAATATAGTTAGCAAAAACAATGTCGCATTTTAAAATTGAGAAAAGTCTTGCATATTTTTACTAATTTGCTTACAAATTGTATTTGTAAAGTACAAGTTAGCTGCCTGATTTTTTTTTGTTTTTCAGAAAAGCCTTATCTTTTTCTAGATCGTCATTTATGCATTTCCCCACAAAACCAAGTGTACAAATTATTATTGATATAGATGTGAATCTGTTTGTTTGTTTGTATGTAAGCATTGCATGAGTCTGTTGTTGTGTATGTATTCATTTCATTGTTATTTCTTCAATATTTTTGTTCTGTGTAATGTAATAGAAAGCAATATGTACACACACACACACAAGCACACACACACACACACACATTTATATATGTAACTTAAGCTGTGTTCAGTTAATTGTTTTATGTTCCACTTCTTGTCAGCAATCTGTCCTAACTATATATATATATATATATATATATATATATGATATGTATGTATATATGTATGTATGTATGTATGTATTAGTATATTAGTGTAGACTGTATAGTAATTAGGGTAGATTAGGTTCATTGATTTGTGTTGGGGTTTTACTTCTGAAGTTATTGAACTCTGGGACTTCAAATCAATATTTACTAAATTGATCAATTGCTTTCATTCTGTGATTTATTTCATTCTTTACTCTTCTTTTTTATATATATATATATATATCTTATTCTGATTTTTTTTGTTTTTGGTATTGTTTATGTATTTCTTCAATTTTTGCGAAAATGTTTGCTTATTTTTATATTCTTTTTGGTTTGTTTGTTAAATCTATATATTGATTTTTTTTTTCCACAATGCGATGTACCCATATTTTTTGTCTGCACATGTAGTTGTCCATCAATAAGAATGCTTAATCTGTCTTCTTCTTTCTTTCTTTTGTTTATTTTTGGTTTTAATTATCTTATATGTTTTTGTTTTTAATACATTTTTCAGTGTTTGGGTTTTTTTTCCATTATAATTACGTCTTCTTGAGTAAAACAGAAGTTTTGTAACAAAACGAAAAACAAAAAAAAAATGGAAAAATGGGAAGTTGTGACATTAAAGCTTTTCCTAGATCATTTAATCTCAGAATTTCTTGCTTAATTATTATTGTTATTGTGTTTTTAGCCCTTGGTCAGTACCAATCACACACACTTACGATCAAAAGCAATCCAACCATGACCTGGCCTGTGACCATTCCATTGCCTTTTGTAGGTATTCTATAATCTGCTCTACATCATGCAATGTGTCTCATCTCCAAGATGATGGGGTGCAATTTGAGGGAGATATGACTGTTATTTCTAGCTATTCAAGAAGCCACATGGAGGCTCCTTTGTTGGCTTATGAATTAATTATAGTATTTTTTCCCGCCATTCATCTGTAGTTGAGTTACTACTGGATGAAAGCCTCAACATGCTAATGTCAGCTTATCTATGTTAGTTGTAGCCTAACTTGCCTATGCTTGGTCAATTGTAATTATTCATTGGAGAGAGGTTCTGATTTCAGTCCCATGGTGTGGCACCTTAAGCAAGTGTCTTCTACTTCAATCCCACACTAACCAAAGCCTTGTGAGTAGATTGGTAGATGAAAACTGAAAGAACTCCATTGTATATATATATATATATAGGTTATGAGAGGTAATGGTGTCAAGAAGACCCCAAAGTGTCAGGTAATGCTGAGTAAGTGCTATGGACAGACTATAGTTAAGCTCCAGGTTTGGTGATTATGTGAATGAGGAGTCCAACGTAAGTCATATTAGCATGCATATATATAAAAAATTAACAGAATGAAATAAAAATCCAAGGCTGTGAAAGATTTCAGAACATTTATAAAGAGAAGGTCTTACAGCTGTTTCCGGGAAATTTTATATATCCCTCCATTGGAGACGGTGCAAGAAAATGGTTAAGCAATAGTTATTCTAGAGAAGATATACAATATCCCTGCATATCCCACGTCTGTTTTCATTCCTCCACTTCACTCTCTATTTCATATCTTCTCTAGAATAACTATTACTTAACCATTTTCTTGCACTGTCTCTTATGAAGGGATATATAAAATTTCCTGGAAACAGCTGTAAGACCTCTTTATAAATGTTATGAAATCTTTCACAGCCTTGGATTTTTATCTCAATCTGTTAATTTATATATATATATATATATATAGAAATATGAGGGTCAGCTAAAAAGTTCATAGGCTGTCCAAGATACTCTCATGAAATGTAACCAAATGAGGTTTATTTTTCAATATAGTCACCCTTGCAGTTCATCCACTCCTTCCATCGATGTTGCAGTGCTTGGATCACATTAGTGAAGAAGCTTTCATGCTGTTGGTCAAAAAAGTCATCAACAGCAGATGTGACATGATCTGTGATACTGGTTCCCAGCCAAGTGCTTTTTCCATGTTGGGGATGAATCAAATAATAATCAGGAGAATAGGGAAGGTGATCAACCAACTCAAAGTGACAGTCATACACAGCAGCCATTGAAACTAAGGACTTGAGTGCTGGAGTATTGTCCTGATGAAACAAGACTCCTTTCATCAGTTTTTGTGGATGTTTGGTTTTGATAGACTCTTGTAACTGCCTTAACAAGTTTTGTCCATTTTCAAGAGAAGTCACTACTAGATACTTTTGAAGTGTTCTTTGAACAGTCAAATGTCAGTTTACCTGGAAAGAAACAATGCAGTTATTAAAAAGAAGAGTTGAAATTAATGCATGAAAAATTTCACAGCTCTAGCATCACTCCTTCAAAGTCAGCCTATGAACTTTTCAGCCCACCCTCATTTTATATATCATAAATTTCCTTCACATTTGCCACCATTTATTTATTGTATCAAAGTGTAAAGGTAATTTATGGAAACCCTAACTATCTATGTATCTGTCTGTCTGCGTCTATCTGTGTGTGTGTGTGTGTGTGTGTAAACCAACAGTGTTAACTTGAATTTGGGGGAGGCTGACTTAAGGATTTCCTTACTGCAGTGAACAGTTGTAAGTTTTCCTTCCCATGTGTTACAGTCTTCAATTAAATTAAATCAGATGAACTGAAGATAAGCACATTTTGATGAGTTTTGTTTTCTTCAATGTTTTCATAATGTGGTGTGTGTGTGTGTGTGCGTGTGTGTGTGTGTTTATCTATGTATATGTATACATATATATATAAATATATATACATGTACATATATCTATAATATAGATGTATATAAATCTCTCTCTCTGTATATATATTTATATACACATACACACACTTACACATACACTCATATATATATGTATGTGTATGTATGTATATATATCTGTATGTATGTATATGCATACACGCACACATATTTATATACAGAGAGAGAGATTATGAAAAATCTTGTTGAATTAGAAGTGTTGTGAAAGAAATAAAAGTGAAAGATAAACCTGAAACAGAAAGAAAGAAAGGAAAGATAAGTAATTAATTAGTGTTAACGATGGGATAAAACTTCAGTGGTGTGGAAACTGAAAGCAAAGGATAATGTAAGTTTGTAAGGTGGATAATGTTAAATACTGTTGGCTTTAATACTTTATATCTTCACAGTAGCTGTATGGTTAAGATGTTTGCTTCCCAACCATGTGATTTTAGGTTCAGTCCCACTGCATGGTACCTTGTACAAATGTTTTCTATTATAGCCCTATGCCAACCAAAATCTTGTGACTGGATTTGGTGCAAGAAACTGAAAGAAGCCTATTGTATGTATGTGTATATGTGTGCGTGTATGGCTTAGTGGCCAGGGTATTTGTTCACAATTATAAGGTCGTGAGTTCAATTCCTGGTGGCTCAGTATGTCCTTGAGCAAGACACTTTATTTCACATTGCTTCAATCCACTCAGCTGGCAAAAATGAGTTGTACCCATAATTCAAAAGGGCCAGCCCTGTCACATTCTGTATCACACTGGATCTCCCTGAGAACTATGTTAAGGGTATGCAGGTCTGTGCAGTACTCAGCCACTTGCATGTTAATTTCACAAGCAGGTTGTTCATTGGTTGGATCAACTGGAACCCTTGTCATCGTAACTGATGACATGCCAGGCCATCTGTGTGTGTGTGCACATGGGCAATAGTATCTCTTTGTCTGAGCAAAATTTTGTGATAGTTGCATGCCCCAACAGATCCTGTCTGATCCGCTCCATGACAGCATGGAAAAGTGGACAGTAAAACAACAATGGTGAAGGTATTGATCAATATAAACCATTTTGAGCATGGCCGTTGCCAGTACCGCCTGACTGGCTCCCGTAGGATTTTCGAGTGAGATCGTTGCCAGTGCCCCTGGACTGGCTTGTGCAGGTGGCACATAAAAGACACCATTTCGAGCGTGGCCGTTTTCGTGCGGGTGACACGTAAAAGCACCCACTACACTCTCTGAGTGGTTGGCATTAGGAAGGGCATCCAGCTGTAGAAACTCTGCCAAATTAGATTGGAGCCTGGTGTTGCCATCCGGTTTCACCAGTCCTCAGTCAAATCGTCCAACCCATGCTAGCATGGAAAGCGGACGTTAAACGATGATGATGATGATGATGATGATGAATAGAAGTGACTTAACTAACAAAAGTGAAATCAAACTTGGAATGACACGTTTTCTAAGTAAAGTTATTAACCATACCCCACCTATTGTGTGTATGTATGTGTGTATTAATGTTTGTGTGTGTTTGCGCATGTGTGTGTAATTGTGTGTCTGTGCATGTATGTGTGTATGCATGTGTGTGTGTTTGTGCGCGTGCCTGTGTATGTTTTACATCACATTTGTAAATTAACTTTACTTTCAGTATTTCTGCAGAGAATCTGAATCTGTTTATATTTTACCGTTACTGTCAAATTTTACTTAGACACACATGGTGTATTTTCTTCTTCTTCTTCTTCTTCTTCTTCTTCTTCTTCTTCTTCTTCTTCTTCTTCTTCTTCTTCTTCTTCTTCTTCTTCTTCTTCTTCTTCTTCTTCTCCTTCTTCTTCTTCTCCTTCTCCTCCTCCTCCTCCTACTCCTCCTCCAACGATTCTTTGTGTGTGTGTTTTTTTTCCTTGACTCATATGTTTTTTACAGTGGAGATTTAGAAATAACAAAAGAATTTCTTATTGAACTTGACAAATTAGTTCAACTAATCGAATCACCTATATTTGCCTGTAAGTATGTTTTTTTTTTTTATTAATTTTTGTCTTTTCTTTCCTGATTTTTTTTTTTTATCATTTAAAAGATAAAAAAAATTACTTCTTTACAATGTTATTTCTGAATCGATCGTTTTTCCTGGATATAATGAATCACAACAATGACGACTATGAAACTCATTTACAAAAGACAATGAATCTTCGAATGACATAATCCAAACTGATGTGATGCTGAAGCAGAAGAGGAATGAGAACACTGGGTACATCTTTTGGCTGGGTGTTATGTGTCACGTTAAGGGTGATACTCTTTTACTTGTTTCAGTCATTTGACTGCGGCCATGCTGGAGCACCGCCTTTAGTCGAGCAAATCGAGACCGGGACTTATTCTTTGTAAGCCTAGTACTTATTCTATCGGTCTCTTTTTGCCGAACCGCTAAGTTACGGGGATGTAAACACACCAGCATCGGTTATCAAGCGATGGTGGGGGGACAAACACAGACACAGAAACACACACACACACACACACAGAAACATTAGCACACCGGGCGAAATGCTTAGCAGTATTTCGTCTGTCGCTACGTTCTGAGTTCAAATTTCACTGAGGTCGACTTTGCCTTTCATCCTTTCGGGGTCGATTAAATAAGTACCAGTTACGCACTGGGGTCAATATAATCGACTTAATCCGTGTTTGTCTGTCCTTGTTTGTCCCCTCTGTGTGTAGCCCCTTGTGGGTAGTAAAGAAATAACACACATACATATATGCATATACATATATACGACGGGCTTCTTTCAGTTTCCGTCTACCAAATCCATTCACAAGGCTTTGGTCGGCCCGAGACTATAGTAGAAGACACTTGCCCAAAGTACCACGCAGTGGGACTGAACCCGGAACCATGTGGTTCATTAGCAAGCTACTTGCCACACAGCCACTCCTGCACCTAGTATAAAATCTCTCAATTTCTGGAAAATAAAGGACCACTACTCTGAAGACAATGGCAGAAGTAGCTAAGAAGAGTTCCAACTGTATTTGGTGAAGGAGGAATGAATGTGAGCTTTGAAGGTAAAGACCCCCCCCTCCCTTTGGTCATGAATGACCATGGGATTGCACCTAGAAAGTTACCCTCCGAGGCCACAAGTCTGGGTAAGGTTGTTTCCTGGAAGACCAGCAATTGCCCACACATACCATCCTCCCCTCTCCATGCCACCAATGTTATCCAAGTTAAAGGCGAAAGCCAATACAGCTTCGCACCAGTGACATCGTAACTCATTTCCGCAGCTGAGTGAAATGGAGCAATGTGAAATAAAATAGTGATGACAATGGTGGTAGTTGTGGTGGTGGTGGCGATGACAGCAATGGTGTTGATGATGATGATGGTGGTGGTGGTGGTGGTGATGGTGTTGGTGATGGCTAGTGGTGGTAGTGGTAATGATGAAATAGTTGTTTGGTGTGGTGTTAGTGGTGATGATGATGGTAATGATACCGGTGATGACATGATGGTGGTGGTGATAGCGAAGATGATGACAGTCCTTGTGGTGGTGATGTGATGGTGATGAGATATGATGTTGATGATAAGGATGATGACAACGATGATGATAATGATGATGATGGTGATGGTTTTATAGTTATCTTTTACTATAATATCAACCACACAAAAAAAAAAATGCCAAAACAAATCAGAAACTAAAGAACAAAAAATATCTTTTTCCATCTACGTTGTTCAGTTGAAGTATTCTGCCTGAAGGCAAGTAGTATTGATAGCTATTTGAGTTAGCGTTCATTAATTTATTTGAAGGATGCAGGCAAATACCTCTTGGAAGTATTGCTTTGGCATTGAAATAACTCATTAAGTAATCGTTTACTTAACCCTATAATTGTTGTTGATAATTCTTGATGCTTCCAATACAATAATCTTATGATAAGATGACAGCAACAATTAAAAGCTTTGGCAGACTGCGAGGAGGTTTTATGTCTGAATAACAACATTATTGCAAGGAAGCATATTATATATACATATATATGTGTCTGTCTGAGTATAGATGTGAGTGTGTATTCTTTTATTTTTTCCAGCCATTTGGTTGTGGCCATGATGGAGCACTGCCTTGAAGAATTTTTAGTTGAATGTATCGACCCCAGTAATTTTTATAAGCCTGGTACTTATTCTATTGGTCTCTTTTGCCAAACTGCTAAGTTATAGAGATGAAAGCACACCAACACCCATTGTCAAGCTGTGGTGGTGGGAGGCATACACAGATACAAAGACACACACACACATATATGTATGTTTGTATATATAATAAATAAAATAAATGCGCCCTTTTAAAGCTTAGCCAGGCTCATGGACCCGGTTTCCCGGTTTCTGTGGCGTATGTGTTCCCCAGCTGGACGGGATGCCAGTCCATCGCAGCGTTACTCATTTTTGCCAGCTGAGTGGACTGGAGCAACGTGAAATGAAGTGTTTTGCTCAAGAACACAATGCATCGCCCGGTCCAGGAATCGAAACCACAATCTTACGATCATGATGCTGACATCCTAACCACTAAGCCACGTGCCTCCACATGTATGTATATATATATTTTTTAAAATAATTTGGAAAAAGGAATTTCCAAATCAATGAAGGTACAACCCTTCAGTATTACATGCATCTGCATATCATACCTTGGAGTTTTATTTATCGTATATTTATATATTTATCTAGAAATATACAAAGTATCTAATAAAACTCAATAATAATTCAATTTTGGGGATTAATAGATATGTGGGTATTCTATTTCAGATAATACAAAAAAAAAAATAAAATAACCTAATAAGTATATCTGAAAGTAAACTCATGGTATCCATTTGCACATCATGAAATAATACTTAAAGGGTATAACCAAAATTACCAGCCTTGTATATACTATACTTCCTTAATTATCTCCTACTTTAGTTAACAATAAATTAATTAAATATGGAGGAACTACACGTGTTTCAGTATTGGAAGATCACAATATATATACATACACACAATTGTATACATATATAATATTGTATACATATATATGTATGTATATGTATTATGTATGTATGTATATATATATATATATATATATATATATATATATATATATATATATGTGTGTGTGTGTGTATATATATATATATGTGTGTGTGTGTGTGTAAGGTATAAGTTAGAGGTGTTTAAACCCTCTAAGGGATAGATGTATCGAAAAGCACTCCTGGTGATTACCTCAGCAATTGTGGTCCTTTGTATAAGGTATACGGCAGCAGGTAATTTAAAAGGTTAACTGTAGTTTAATGTATATACAGATGATAAGAAAATGGAGGAGAAACAACAATGAGAAGTGTGTCTTTGGTGCTAAAAAGCCATTATTTAATTAGTTAGGCATATATATATATAATACCCTCACCTTGCCTAACTAATTAAATAATGCCTTTTTAGATCCAAAGACACACTTCTTATTGTTATTTTTCCTCCATTTTCTTATCGTCTATATATATGCCAGGCTTTTTTCAGTTTCCATCTGACAAATCCACTTGCAATGCTTTGGTGAGCCCAAGGCTACTGTAGAAGACATTTGCCCAAGGTGCCATGCAGTGGGACTGAACTCAAAACCGAGTGCTTGCAAAGCAAACTGCTTAACCACATGCAACAATTAAATGTTTTTTCATATCAGACATATTCCTTACTTTTTACTATATCACAAAAGATAAATATATAAAGTTTTTTCTAAATATTTATTTAGGTATAAGAAGGTTAAAATATTTTACCGTTTTCTTTCTTTTTTCCTTTTTTTGTCTTCTAAATACAGATTTGCGTCTTCAGATGCTTGAGGCTGAGAACAATCAGTATTTAGTCAAAAGTCTGTATGGAATTCTTATGCTACTACCACAGTCGGAAGCTTTTCGAATCCTGCAAGCTCGTCTACAGTGCATTCCTAACTTTCATCTGACTCCAGTAAACAGACGGTAAGTCATTCAAAACACACAACACACGCTAATAAATATATATATTTACGAATTTTTTTACACACTGGCTTCTTGATAAAATTCCTTTAAAAGAGTTTTATCCCTTTTTGAATTTATATATATATACACACATATATATATATATATATATATATATATATATATATATATAAATTTTAACAAAGGAAAAGGATGACAGCAACTTTGAAGTTTAAGCTTGAATGCTTTCATCAGTGTGTGACAGCAAGCTAGTCAAAACTTGTAAGTCACTGCAGTAGTTAATAAATATGTAATCTACTAAAACAAAAATTGAGTAATCGAGTAAAAATTGAGTTTAATGTTAAATTGTTTTTATACATAGCTTGACATAAAAACAATCATTCACACACACACATGTATATATGTGTGTGTATATATATATGTGTGTGTGTGTGTGTTTATGTATGAATATATGTATATATTTATGCATGTATATATATATGATATATATGTATATATATATATATATATATATATATATATATATATATATATATATATATATATATATATATATATGTATGTATACATGTATATATATATATATGTATGTGTGTGTATGTATATCCTTTTGTTGTTTACACCACCTGTCCTCGTCTGTTGTTGTTTTTTTCGTACATTCTCCCATATATATTTATTTCTTTGCTTGTCTCTTTGTCTTTTCTTTTTATATCAAGGAATTTTCTGTTTTTGTGATGGAAATAAGGCAGGAATGTTCATTTTGTTTGTAGGTCCAAGTCAGGGAATGCAAAGTCTTTTTGTGCAACTGTCATCAGTTAAACTAACCATTTGGTTCGCCTAGATCCCCTGCTTCGGCAGAGGATCTAGGCGAACCCTGCTGTACTCTTTCACCAAAACTTTTCTTTCACTCTTACTTCTTGTTTCTGTTGTACTTATATTTCAAAGGCCCAGCCTTGTCACACTCTGTGTCATGCTGGATCTCCCCGAGAACTACGTTAAGGGTACACATGTCTGTGGAGTGCTCAGCCACTTGCACGTTAATTTCACGAGCAGGCTGTTCTGTTGATCGGATCAACTGGAACCCTCATCATCGTAATCGACAGAATGCTATGATGTGTGTGTGTGTGTGTGTGTGTGTGTGTATGAAGTTATGAATAACATGAAAAACATAGTATGATAACATTTATTTAACCATTAGAAATTCTTATATAACAACCATTGTTTCGCAACTTATGCATAGGTAATTTATTTTATTATATTTTATAAGTAAATTACTTACATGTCTACATTAATATAAACAATATTTAATTGTTGTTATAGAAAAATTTCCAATGGTTGAATATATTTTATCATGCTATATTTCTCTTGTTATTTATAACTCTATATATTCCTTATGGTTTTCTCTTGTATTGTACTATGTATTCTATATGACTTGTAGAATGATACATTTAGGAGCGTTTTTTTTTTTATGAGTACCAACAAATTAGTTGAATCCACATATTATGATTTAAATGCAATGATGTTACACATGTTATAATTCATTATTTGGCATGTTCTCAGCACAAGAAACTATTAGTAGCACATAAAAAACATGTATTGTGCCTATCAAATAATATATATATATATATAACAAATTGTCTGTCAAAGAAAAGATGTCAAAAGTAAAATCATGAATGATGTTCTAATGTATTATTTACAACAAGTAGAATTCTAAGGAGTTAGGTATCTGTTGGGTTTATTGTGCTTTTGCTGATCAGCCAAGCTACTGGTAGACACTAGTCCTTATTGCATCTACCAAGGAATTGAATATCTAGCTGCTTGTTGACATCAATCCTTAACAAAATCCTTTATCGGTGTTTACACTTGCTTTCAATCTGAATACAATCATTTGAGTTTAGTTCCTATGCGGTGAGTTGGTGTTTGGGACTTTGCCAACATTCCTGCTACAAATGAACAACGAATGAACAAATGGACCAAAACTTATGAAATGTCAATACAAGAAGGATTCTTTATCATCATGGTACAACCAAAAATAATAGACATCATGTAATAGTCACATGTTGTTTTTATGTGTATGAAGAGACAGTGTTATTTATCTGCTAGTCTACTTAACAGAAGATGTTTACTAATTCATCTGGAGCAAATCATTAAACAGAGCAATGCCATGGTACCATGGTACTTTTAATTCCACAGAGAATATTTTGGGTTCTTCATTTTGTTGTTCTTTTTGCTCATTCTAAGAGAGATAAATACGGTCATGTTAAAAGGAAAAATTAAAATACATTGTTTAATATATGAATGTAAGTGCATATATTCGTGTATATGTATATAAATATATTTTGGTGAGTAAATGATGGATTTTTCCCTTATGAGGCTTTTTTCACGCTAGCTACTTGATAAATTCTTATAAAAGAATTCATCCAATTATTAATATGTTGGTAGGTAGATAGATGTGTGTGTGTGTGTGTGCATGGTGCATGCATGTATGAATGGCTGTGTGTGTATATATGTATATATACACACAGACACATGGCTGTTTATGTATGAGTGTATGTATGTATATGCATAAGGCATGTGCATGTATATATATATATATATATATATATATATATATAAAATTGTACATTTAGGTATACATACATTTGTATGTATGTATATGTCTCTCTCTTCCTATATATATATATGTGTGTTTGTGTGTGTTTATATGTGTATATATGCATGAGATTGTGTATCTGTGCATATATGTTTGTGTGTATGTATGTATACACACATGCATGCATTCATGCACATACACAGGCTCACATATATTGTATATGTTTGTTTTGTTATGTCACATATATCATAGATTGATACTAATGTAGCAAATCAGCACTATGCTAGATGTATTGGTAGATACAATAAGCATAAGGTCTTATAATTTTAAAATTCTTCTGCTTTAGTGAACAGAAACTCACTACAGGGTGAGACGACAGCAGGAGAAATTTTTAGAGGAAGTACTCCTGTCAAACAAGTGCTTCAGCCTATTAGTTCTTGACTCTTTAAGGGAACTGGGCCCATCTAGGTAGTAACTCCTAGGTGTCCTGCTGCTGTTATTTAAATGCTAACTTTAGTGTGGATTGAACCTGGAACCTATGGGTGCACTTATTGCTTGGCCACACAGACAACCACATGAACTTGCACAATTTCAAACTGGGTTTCCTTCCTTCTATGTTTACTGATTTACTGTATTCCTTTTCAGTTCCATCCATCATTCCTTTTCTGCCATAACACCTCTGAGCTCTCCTGAGTTGTCTCTGACAGGCGTTTCATTGTCACTGTTCTTTTGTAACCCTTGATTCCAAGTTGACTTAGTAGTTGGCACGTAAATGCTGCAGCAAACCTCTATACACCAACTTCCATTGCCTTCTTTTGTTAGTTTTTACGCCAGGTTGTCATACTTTCTCATCTTGAATTGTTGTTGTTCATCTATTTGGCTTTCATAAGGGACTCTCATCTCAACCAAGATGATTCTGGCACCTGATTTTAACCATAGTACAATATCTGGTCTTTGTCCTTTTGTACTGATGAAATTTGGATAGTTTTTGTGCCAGTCTGAGAGATTTGCATATTTCCCATTCCCCTTCAAATCTGAGTAAATTTTTTCTGAACACAATTCATGACTGAGTATCTTTTTTTATCCAAATCACTTCTTTCCTTCCATTACATTTGTAATCTGTAATAACAAACATGAAATTCTGTCTGTCCGTCCGTCCAGGACCCCTGTATCTCAGTGTACATTTGCTCTACATAGACATACTATACCTTTTTGGAATCAGGATGATCCTGGGGTTGAAAATCTGTCCTTCATTTGGTTCTTGAACATCCAACCAGCATTGGAATCAGGTCTGGATGAGGATTTGTTATATGCTAACAGATGAAAATTCAAATTTTAAAAGAACTCCAAAAATTTGTGAACTTACAAGTTTTTCATTTAAAATGAATTTAAATACTATATAGGTGGGGTAATACCATATTGGTAGGGTACCAATAAATGCTTTATTAGTATTGCTCTCTTTAGTTTTGGGCTGCAGGTCTAATAAGCCCTTCACAGGGACGAGCTTAAAAATCCACATGAAGTGGGGCTTTTAAGCTAGTATTAAATATTACAAATACCAATTTGAGTCAACAGATGAAAGCAGGTTCAATGATTGGCTGTTAGGTAACCATGTGACAAATTAGTTACACCATAGAGGATCTATCATGCAATCTTGTTAAAATAAATTGCTCCTGGTTCTATGATACAAACTTATTGTTTTAAAATGATCTCAATTAAACCTTCCATAAGAATTTCATGTTGATTTGTTGTAGACACCAACTTTATAATAACTAAGTTGTTTTAATAAATTCTTCATTATTTTTAAAATGAATTACATAAAAAGCATTGGTGATGGTGCCATATAAAAAGCACCCAGTACACTCTGTAAAGTGGTTTGCATTGGGAAGGTCACCCAGCTGTAGAAACTGAGCCAGAACAGACTATGGAACCTGGTGCAGCCCCTGGCCTTGCCAGTTTTTGTTAGGCTGTCCAACCCATGCCAACATGGAAAACGGACCTTAAATGATGATGATGATGATGATGATGATGATGATGATGATGATAATGAAAGACAATATATTATGTTAGGAATATTGTAATGAAAGGCTTAAGCAGAACATTGATAGCGTTAATCACATTCTATTGGCCTTGGAGGGTCTACTATGGCCATGGGCACTATCCTCCTTTTCTTCAGATCTAACAAGTGGGAAACACACACATACACACTTATATATACACACATACACACATGCATACACCAGACATTAGCAAATGCATGAAAAATGGCAACCCCACAAGCAGGCAGTTCTAATATTCAACTGATTCCATAGAATGTGTTAAGTGTAACGTGATCCCTACCATCCGGTCTTTACATTTACACATTAGGGAGCACAGAAATATGAAAGCAGCCCTTATCTGTTAATTAAAAGGTACATCAACAGCTGCTAGAATATATATTTAAGCTACAGTTTCTCTTCAGGCATATGTTTGAAACACTGGTAATTGACATATTAAAGAAGCAATTCTTATTATTAGGTGTTCGTTAACCACAGATTAACAGTTTCCATCTGCTTCTCATCAGTCAACAGTTTAATGTATGATTTAGATATCAAAGCTCCCTACCCCTTCATGTATGCACACATCGTTGGTATACTGCTTGTATCTCAACACATGTTAATGGATTAAGGTTTGTTAAAGAGGGAAATTATTGAATGAATTTAATTATGTATCTCCAGCTTCAAATTAAGTGACCTTCATTACCGTCACATTTGATGTTTGTGTGCAAATGTGGAGTACATGTGTATATGTATCTGTGCTTGGTGTATCTACTAATTCATATAAATAATAATAATAATAATAATAATAATAATAATAATAATAATAATAATAATAATAATAATAATAATAATAGAAAAAAAATGCTTTCTAATTGATGTATCAATACCAGCAGATGACAACGTTTCCCTAAAAGAAATGGAAAAACTTTCAAAATACAAAGACCTGGAAATAGAGGTAACTCGAATGTGGAATCTAAAAACAGAAACAATTCCTATCATAGTAGGTGCCTTAGGTATAATAAAAAATATTCAGACAAATACATAACAAAAACATCAGGACTTACAGATATATATAACATACAGAAAATTGCACTACTGGGCACTGCACACATCCTACGCAAAACACTTTCAATACAGTAACCATAAGAGCATCACAGCAAACCACAGCACATACCGAAGGCACACAGAGCTGCGCTCGGTAGTGAAGAGAAAGCACGTTATAATAATAATAATAATAATAATAATAATAATAATAATAATAATAATAATAATAATAATAATAATAATGGTTTCAAATTTTGGTACAAGGCCAACAATTTTGGGAACAGGGCAAATCAATTATATCAGCTGCATCTGCAGTGTTCAACTGATACTTATTTTATTGACCCCGAAAGGGTGAAAGACAAAGTCCACCTCAGTGCAATTTGAACTCACAATGTAAAGCCAAACAAAATGCTGCTAAACACTTTTCCCTGTGTAATAATAATAATAATAATAATAATAATAATAATAATAATAATAATAATAATAATAATAATAATAATAATAATAAACACTCCCACAAAAAGCCTTCTTGGCAAGAACGCATTCAACACCAAATTAAGCTGCTTAGATCTGACATAGAATGTTTGAAAAACCTTAAATTTGACAAGAGTATCAAACCTACAAAGACCCAAAGACTAAAGAAAAAATATAACATGAAAACCATAGTTGACATTGATGCCACCATAGAAACCATCAAGCAAAAGGTATGTGCTAAAGCTGCCCGCATAGCAAGGTATGAAAAGCGTGTTAAATTCTTCCGAGATAATAACATGTTCAAAAATAACCCCAAAAATTTCTACAGGAAGATAGGGAAAACACCAGTAACAATAAAGTCTGTCCCATCAAAAGAAGAAGTGCAAGAATTTTGGAATAAAATCTGGGCAGAAGATAAAACACACAATGAAAAGGCCCCTTGGATTGATAGAATAGCTACAGACCTAGACTCCTTAGAGGAGCAAAAGTGGGAGGGGGTCAGGGTAGAAGATATAAGATCTGCTCTCAGGAGGTCAAGCAAATGGAAGTCTCCAGGAAAGGATAAAATTCCTAACTTCTGGTTGAATGCCTTCCCAGAAAGCCATGAACTGCTAACAAAACTTTACAACGATGTTTTGCAAAATCCTAGTTTGATGCCCTCTTGGCTAGTTAATGGTTTAACATTCCTGCTTCCAAAAAATGAGGAAACAAACGAACCAAAAAATTATCGCCCCATAACCTGCTTAACAACAATGTATAAGACGCTAACATCTGTCCTAACCGAGTACACCTATAGTTTTTTAATAGAAAGTAGCATATTCCCTAATGAGCAAAAGGGATGTAAACGTGGATCTTATGGTTGTAAAGATCAGCTACTCATCAATAAGATGATCTTAGAAGATTGTCACAAGCGACACAAAAACTTGTCAATAGCCTGGATAGACTATAA
This sequence comes from Octopus bimaculoides, assembly GCF_046866305.1. Taxonomy (NCBI): domain Eukaryota; kingdom Metazoa; phylum Mollusca; class Cephalopoda; order Octopoda; family Octopodidae; genus Octopus; species Octopus bimaculoides. The sequence continues at coordinate 72,896,951 of NC_142936.1, read as the reverse complement.
AAAAGGCCTTTGATAGCCTACCACATAGCTGGATTAGGAAATGTCTGGAAATGTATAAAATAGCTCCTACTCTGCGAAACTTTTTATCTGTAAGTATGAGATCATGGAGAACCACACTGATGTTGAACAATGACAATGAATCTCTAAATGCTGGAGATGTAAGAATTTCATGTGGCATTTTCCAGGGTGACTCACTATCACCACTCCTCTTCTGTCTAGCCCTAATACCGCTCTCAAAATTGCTCAATGATGCACAGTATGGTTATAAAATATTTGATAAAAATATAAATCATCTCATTTACATGGATGATTTAAAGCTCTTTGCAAAAAATGACCAACAACTCAAAGGCCTACTAGCGATTGTTAAACAATTCAGTGATGACATCAGGATGCAATTTGGCCTTGATAAATGTGCAAAAGCTATCTTTATCAAAGGAAAAATGACAAATACATCTAATGTGAACCTTGACCAGCAAAATGTCATAAAAGAGTTAGAACCAGCGGAGAGCTACAAATACCTAGGGGTAATTGAAGGGGACAATATCAAGCACTCAGTGATGAGGGAAAGGATCAGAAGAGAATGTTATCGCAGGGTGAGAGCAATACTGAAGACAGAGCTGAACGCGAGAAACAGGATCGAAGCGATCAATGCTCTAGCCATACCAGTCGTGACTTACAGTTTCAACATCGTTAACTGGTCAATTACTGAAATATGTAATGTTGACAGAAAAATACGAAAACTGTTGACAATGCATAGAATGCACCACCCTAAGGCAGATATAGAACGTCTTTATCTGCCAAGAAAAGAGGGAGGTCGAGGACTACTACAGCTGGCATTATCAATGAAGGTAGCCACAATTGGCCTAGACACCTATATGAAAAACTCTGAGGACTGGATGCTAAAACTTGTCTTAAAATATGAAAGCAAGAAAGCATCTTACTCAGTAACAAAACAGGCAAAGGAATATCTAAGTGAATTCCAATTGCAACAAATTCAAGAATTAGACGAACTAGAAACACCTACAGAAAAAGCTAAGCGCTTGAAAACCCGTGCTAAAATTGCTGCCTTAGCTATTATGACTGAAAAATGGCATGGAAAACCTCTCAATGGCAAATACCCAAAGAGAGCGAATAATGCAGATATTGACAAAGCCCTTACCCACCAATGGTTAATGGCCTCTGGATTGAAATCAGAAACAGAGGGGTTTATCATAGCAGCCCAAGATCAATGCCTACCTACAAAGAACTACCAGGCCAACATATTAAAGAACGGCAGCTCCCCATTATGTCGTATATGCCAACAACAAAATGAGACCATCGATCATGTTGTCTCCATGTGCAGTCTGCTTGCGCCTACAGAGTATCTCAACAGGCATGATAGAGCTGCACAATATATTCACTGGGTAATATGCAAAAACCTGGACTTGCCCCATGATAAAAACTGGTGGGAACACAAACCACCCCCAGTACTTGAAAATGATCACATTGCACTCCTCTGGAACTTCACCATTCAAACTGACAGAAAGATAGACGCAAATAGGCCAGACATCATACTGAAAGACTTCAGACAAAAATCATGCCTCCTCATTGATATGACTGTCCCAATTGATATAAACGTATCTGTCAAGACCTACCAAAAACTGAGCAAATATAAAGATCTTGAAATAGAAATTAGCAAAATGTGGAATCTGAAGACGAAAACAATACCTATTGTCATAGGTGCCCTGGGAATGACAGCGAAACGGGCTGATTACTACCTAGCTCAGATACCAGGAAACCCCAAAATGGCTGAAGTCCAAAAGATAGTGCTCATGGGAACTGCCCATATCCTACGTAAAATACTGTCTATGTGATCTCAAATTTTAAAGCAAACATAATTTTCTTATGGTTTCTTAAACATTCACTTGAACAAAACTGTACAAATCCAAATATATGGTACCCTAGGCATAACACCTACATGAACTTCTAACTTGTTGTCTCTTGAGGTCTCTGGGTGAGACTTGGATCCAACTTGTACAAATGCAAAACAAAAGTCAAACATAAAATAATAATAATAATAATAATAATAATAATAATAATAATAATAATAATAATAATAATAATAATAATAATAATAATAATAATAATAATAATAATAATAATAATAATAATAATAATGGTTTAAAATTTTGGCACAAAGCCAGCAATTTTGGGGGAGGGGGTAAGTCGATTATATTGACCCCAGTTTTCAACTGGTACTTATTTTACTGACCCCGAAAGGACCTTAGTGGAATTTGAATTTAGAGTGTAAAGATGGATGAAATGCTACAAAGCGTTTCACCCTGTGTAATAATGATAATAATCCTTTCTACTATAGACACAAGGCCTGAAATTTGGTAGGAGGGGTTCAGTCAATTACATTGACCTCAGTACTCAACTGGTACTTATTTCATTGACCCCAAAAGGATGAAAGGCAAAGTTGACCCCAGTGGTATTCGAACTCAGAACATAAAATGGATGAAATGCTACTAAGCATTTCGCCCAGTGTAATAATAATAATAATAATAATAATAATAATAATAATTAATTCGTTTTATTGGCCACAAGGGCTAATATCAATTAAAAACATGTAAGGACAAAGACAGGACGAAGGTTACAAAAGGTTTTGTCCGAAAAGGTAGGAAAGTTCGTCTAACTAATAATAATAATAATAATAATAATAATAATTTACAGAAAGAGAGTAAATTGTAAGGGCATAGAATTGCCAAATGGAGAAAGAATGGAAAATCTGGATGATGGTGGGTACAAGTATCTTGGGATCCTGGAGCCGGACAATATCTTATACAGAGAAATGAAAGACAAGGTCACCATTGCATATTTCAGGCGCCTCAAACTTCTTTTGAAATGAAAGCTCAACTCAAGGAACCTTGTGACTACCATCAACATATGATGATGATGATGATGATGATGATGATGATGATGATGATGACAATAATGATGATGATGGTAGGGATGATAGCAGTAGTGATAGTGATGATGATGTTGGTAATGATGATAACGATGAAGATGATGACAATGGTAGTGATGATGGCAATAGTGATTATAATGTTGGTGATGATGATGATGGTAGTGGTGTCAGTGACGATGATGATGATGATGACAGTAATGATAATGGCTGTAGTGATGATGATGATGATGAAAGTGATGATGATGGTGGTGGTGGTGGAAGTGATGGTGATGATGATGATGATGATGATGAGAATGACGACAACGACAAGGTGGTGGTGGTGATGGTGATGACACTGTATTTCTAAGCGATGCAACAAACCAGCAATGATAGATCTTTTCTACTCTACAGAGTTTTGTTTGCTAAACCTGACAAGAAAGGCTTTGATGCTTACTTCATTGTGCTGTTCAGTCTTTTTAAACTTTTCTTGGTTGAGTTTCCATTCACAGCACTGTTTGTCTATGTCTGGTGTACTGGTAGAATTCCTCAGTATTCAATAGATTCGGATGACTATTATTCAAAGGCAATTCTTAAAACCTACCATCTTATTTGTGTCTTTACGCCTGCTTTAATTTGATGTAAGTCCTCAATGGCTTTGTCTATCAAAGGATGATACAATGGATATCCATATTTGAAAAGGTCCTTCTTGTATCCTATGTCTTTGACATAACCAACGATGTATTCCGCTTGTTGCCGTACATGTGGCTTGAAAGACAATTGAGAATAATGTGTGTCTAAATATATAAATAGATTTTTATAATTGCATCCATGAAGTGAACAAATGTTATGTGTGTTAATGTCATTGTAAATTACGTGAAAACAAAATTCAATCAAAATTATTAAGTGGTTAATGCTTTCATTGCTATGTTTCTAATGTAATATACACAACTACATATCCATGTTTCAAACAACTCTGAAAATAATCAAGAATTTGGATTCCTCCTCCTCCACCACCACCTCCTCCTCCTCCGCCGCCACCTCCTCCACCTCCGCCGCCACCTCCTCCTCCTCCGCTGCCACCTCCTCCGCAGCCGCAGCCACCGCCGCCACTGCTGCCACCGCCGCTGCTGCCACCACCGCCGCCCCTGCCGCCACCGCCTCCTCTGCCACCGCCGCCGCCTCCTCCCCTGCCGCTGCCGCCTCCTCCTCCTTGTCATCGTCGTCACCTCCCTCACCATCATATAATGTCTGTTTTTCCATGCCGGCATGGATTGGACAGTTTGACAGGAGCTGGCAAGTCAGAGAGCTGCACCGGGCTCTGATTGTCTGTTTTGGCATGGTTTCTACAGCTGGGTGCCCTTCTTAATGCCAACCACTTTACAGAGTGTACTGGGTGCTTTTTGCGTGACACCAGCACCAGTGCTTTTATGAGGCACCAGCAC